>NC_045438.1:119266918-119315225 GCF_002776525.5 Piliocolobus tephrosceles | reverse complement strand
TTCTTTCTTTCTTTCTTTCTTTCTTTCTTTCTTTCTTTCTTTCTTTCCCTTTCTTCCTTCCTTCTTTCCCATCCTCCCTTCCTCCCTCCACCTCCTCCTCCTGTTCCTCCTGTTCTTCCTCCTTTTCCTGCTCCTTCCTTGCTTCCTCCCTCCCTTTCTTTTTCTTTCTTTCTCTTTCTCTCTTCCTTCCTTCCTTCCTTCCTTTCCTTCCTTCCTTCCTTCTCTTTCTTTTTCTTTTTCTTTCACTTTCTCTTTCTTTTTCTTTTTTCTTCCTTCTTTCTCCTTCCTTCCTCCCTCCCTTCCCTTGTTCCCGCCCTCTCTCCTTCTCTTCCTTCCCTCCTTCCCTCCATCCCTTCCTCCCTTCTTTTCTTCCTGTTTCAAGTTGAGGTCACCAGGCACAGTGGCTCATGCCTGTAATCCCAGTACTTTGGGAGGCCGAGGTAGGTGGATCACCTGAGGTCAAGAGTTCAAGACCAACTGGCTGACATGGCGAAATCCCGTCTCTATTAAAAATACAAAAATTAGCTGGGCATGGTGGCACATGCCTGTAATCCCAGCTACTCCAGAGGCTAAGGCAGGAGAATCGCTTGAATCTGGGAGGCAGAGGTTGTAGTGAGCTGAGATCGTACCATTACCCTCCAGCCTGGGCAACAAGAGCAAAACTCCATCTCAAAATAAATAAATAAATAAATAAATAAATAAATAAATAAATAAATAAATAAACAAACAAACTGAGGCATATAGTGTATACAATACAGCACACAAAATATTAATTACATAGCTCATTTAATTTCTACACATGATATACCTATGTAAATAGCACTCTAAAGGGCTCTTTCATGTTCTCACCCAATCAGGACCCTTCAAGGTTTAATCTATTTTTTGTCACCATTTTTATAATTATGAGTTTTTAATATAATAGAAACAGTTGGGCACAGTGGCTCACGCCTGTAATCCCAGCACTTTGGGAGGCCAAGGCGGGCAGATCACCAGGTCAGGAGTTCAAGACCAGCATGGCCAAGATGGTGAAACCACGTCTCTACTAAAAATACAAAAGTTAGCTGGGTGCTGTGGCAGGCACCTGTAATCCCAACTACTCTGGAGGCTGAGGCAGGAGAATCACTTGAACTTGGTGGGTGGAGGTTGCAGTGAGCCGAGAACATGCCATTGCACTCCAGCCTGGGCGGCAGAGTGAGACTCCGTTTCCATATATATATATATTTTTTTCTATATATATATTTTTTCTCTATATATATTTTTCTATATATATATATACACACACACACAGAAGTTAATAGGACTAACTTATGAAGACATATTCTAAGCCTGACTACCATTGAACTAAATGTTTTAAATGTCACATTGTCAAAAGTGAACACATTTGCATGAATATAGAACAAGTAATCTACCTACGAGCTTTATATAAAGGAAATATTTCTTTTCAAATTAAATGTTCAGTTTGAATATATTTTAATTCAAGCTATGAGTTAATTTTAGTTTTCATCAGGAAACAGAATTGTGGTAGTGCTTAAAAGTATAAGACTTTGAGTCCTACTCTATCTGTATTGAGTCCATGCTTTGATGTTCATCGGCTGATTGTATCTGGGCAAAGTACTTAATCTTCCTATCCTTGTTTCCTCATCTGTAAAATGCAGGGAAAGGAATATTGGGAGGATAAAGTGCAAAAATGAATATAATCATCCTTCAGTAGCAATGGGGAATTTGTTCTAGGACCCTTTGAAGATACCAAACTCCACTGAAGCTCAAGTCCTTTATGTAAAATGGTGTAGCATTTGCTATGACCTACACACAGCCTCCTACATACTTTAAAACATCTCTACATTACTTATAATACCAGATACAATTTAAATCCTATAAAAATAGTTGTTATATTGTATTTTTAAGGGAATAATGACAAGAAAAAAGTCTGTGCATGTTCAATACATATGCAACCATCTGTATAGTATTTTTTTTTTCCTACTATTTTTGATCTGTGGTTGGTGAGCACACTGCCAGTAGTTCCAGGTCTCACAAATGAGTTTCTCTTTTGTGCTCCACAGATGCCTCCAATGGCTGCCATTGCCTCATCAACCTCCACTGCCTTTGCCACTGGCCACCAATGCTGCAGTGATAAAGATGGACACTTCATATGAGCAGCATGAAATGGTGTTTTCTGAAATTTCCTCTAACTTAAAGTCACACTGTGTTCCATTTGAAAGTCCTAAGACAGCATTTCCACCCTTTGGTGTTACATTGTATAATTTTATGAATCTTTTTAAGATCATAAGGAAAGGTTGTCTCTGTAGTGACTGGGAGTGTCTATGTCCTTATTTCCTACTTCTAAAATTATCAGCTGACGAAGGCAGGGACTCACTTTGTTTACTGGTATTTCCCTGACAGCTGTTTATCTCTATATATTAAAAACTATAAATTCATACTGATACCACCAATTTCAATAGAACACCACAGGGTTTACTCCCACATTCTCTTTTCTCATATGTTTAAATCCCTTCTCCAAAAGTGAGAAACCTGGTTCTCATTATCCATAATGTATTTATTCATTTGTTCAGTCATAAAAAATATAGTCAGTTTCAGAACTACTAACTTGTGTGTCTATGGTAAAAATAAACACAACTTTATTAATTGGAGTCAAATATTTGTTTGCAGTTTTTATCTTTACCTAGAAGGAATATGGCATTATAATATGCGTTAGGTTGGCTCTTTTTTCCCCCACTTTTTATTGTGATTATTTATTTGAAATATAGTTTGTTTTTTGTTTCTATCCCATTTTTGGACTTTCCCCCACCTCTTAATTATATTAATTATACTTTATTTGAATGAGTATGTAAGACATTAATATAATTCACAAGCTGAACCTATACAAAGAGGAATACCCAGAGAAGTATCACTCCTCCCAACCGTTTTTTCTTACACCATTGTCATCCTTCATCCAGCCAACCCCATTCTCAGCCACCCACGGTATACTAGTCTCATTACTTTCTAGTATACTCTACGTTGTATACACATTTTGCAAAAATGTGAAGCTATATATTTTTTGTATTTATCATTTTTTAATACAAAAAGTAGAATACTATAAAAATGCTTTGCACTTTGCTGTCTTTCATTTAGTAATGTATCCTTAAGATAAGTCCAGATCAGCTCATAAACATCATTATTAATTTTAAAAGCTGCACAATAATCAATTGTGTGGATGTGTTATAGTTTGCTTAACTAAATTTTGTGTATGTATAGATTATTTCCAATACAAATAATATTTTAATAAATAATCTTGAACATATATATGTCCAAATTCTTGGAACAACAATATGCAATTGCTAGAAGCGAATTAATGATCATTTCTAAAAGACTGGTAGATTAAAGGATAAACGCACATGCAGCTTTGTTATATATTGCCGAAATTCCCTCTCTGGTTTCAAATGAAAATACCAATAAAAACCTTTAATTTTTAAATACAATTATCAGTACTGGCTAAATTAAAGCCTAAAATTTTAATTTTAATCTTATACTTAACAAAACCTGCAATTAAGTGAAATACGTTGAATTAATGTATGAGCATATTCAATAAATAAATGTGAACTAGCATATTTAGTATAAACGTTGATAAAGCATGAATCATTCTGAAGCTAATAATAATTTCTTTTTCTTACATCACTTTCTGCCAGGAGTAATATTATCTAACTCTTCCTGATCTTTGACATCACTGGAAGCATCACGTTGAGCTTCTAAATTTTCTATGCAGAAATTTTTCATTCTTAGAATCTTGAAATGTGGTGTTCTAGTACAAAACTCTTGTCATGCAAACAACTGCAAATGACCACACAGTACGCATGCCAGAAATGCTAGAGTAGTGATTACTGGGGAAAATTCATAGAGTTGGGGTCACATGGTTAATCTGTTGTCCATTACCATTTAGGTCAGTGTGAAGAGATACAGTAGGTTCAGACATTAGACTGTTAGAGATTTCGATCCTTGAGCCCTGGAGCCTTTTGGTTTCATGATCACAGAACATGGATTTCTCCTCTCATGTACTCAGGGGCTGGGATTCAGAAGTGAAATGAACCTTGCTTCAGTTTCATTGTGGTACTTCTGCTTTCTGGTTTGGGGCAGGCTTGGGGGACAGTTACCCCTCCCCTGATGTGGCAGAGGCCTGGGATCTAAGCCAGATGGTTAAAGTCTTATGGTGTAACAAGTAACAGTATTAGGCACACTTGTGTTCATGACTGGGGAAATACCAGCCCTTCCTTTGATATGCTGAGGGACTGATGTTCAAGTTTTGAGAAACTGTCTCAATCACTGGGCCATAGCTTGTTGCCATGGAGCTTTGAAGGGAATTAGTCCCATTTCTGGGAGGTCAACCTGCAATGGATGAGTCTTAAGCAAAGTCTTACTTTTCACTTTTAATTTACATCTTTAAAACAAATTAACAAAACCATGGTTCTGAAAAATTAA
The DNA here is from genome assembly GCF_002776525.5 of Piliocolobus tephrosceles. Taxonomy (NCBI): domain Eukaryota; kingdom Metazoa; phylum Chordata; class Mammalia; order Primates; family Cercopithecidae; genus Piliocolobus; species Piliocolobus tephrosceles. The sequence continues at coordinate 119,310,755 of NC_045438.1, read as the reverse complement.
GTGACGTGCGTATTTACAGTTGGAGAAAAGCTTGAACAGGATTCAGTTTTCCATGTATTTAGAAAAGCATGTTTGTTTTTGTGTTATGCAGTGCTTCTTCTGTTAATACTAGAAGGTTTTAAGATAAGGATGTAAGGATGTTTCTTTTTTATTTATTTTTTTATTTTTTAAGGCTAGTCAACTGGGAAATATACAGAATATAAATGCAAATAAAATCAAAATAAAAATACTTTTTTTAAAATTAGGAGAATGCATTAAACCATTATCTGCCACAAATGATTCACTGAACATTTACTAGCAACCTAGCTGGCAACTAATTGGGCTTTGAGGAATAGGCCAAAAAGCCATTATATTGTGATGAGAAAATATTATGAAAACAGATCTTACTCTGTCAACATTACCTATTGAGTCGGGATTGCCTCTAAATTTTGTAGAATATTTTGAATACCATTAGTGTCTATGTTGAGAGCCCCTTTCCAAAACGACTGCTTTACATTACGTTATTTTCATAAAAATTCATTTTTGAATCTCATTATTTTCATTTAAGAGGTCTCATATTGATTAAGGTATTATTAGTTGACATATTTGTAGCAGTTACATTATCTTTATAGTTTGTTTTGAGTAAACACTAGCTGTACACCCTGGATTATGATTTTCTCACTCTTTTTTTTTTCTTTCTTTTCATTTTTTTTGAGTGTGAGTTTTACTCTTGTTGCCCAGGCTGGAGTGCAATGGCGTCATCTCAGCTCACTGCCACCTCCACCTCCCAGGTTTAAGCCATTCTCCTGCCTCAGCCTACTTCCAAGTAGCTGGGACTACAGGCACCCGCCACAACGCCCAGCTAATTTTTGTGTTTATAGTAGAGATGAGGATTCACCATGTTGATCAGGTTGGTCTTGAATTCCTGACCTCAGGTGATCTGCCCTCCTTGGACTCCCAAAGTGCTGGGATTACAGGTGTGAGCCACTGCGCCCAACCTGGATTATGAATTTCTGATGAAAGAAAATGACTATTCCTAAAGCATAATTTAAAACCAACACATGTATTTAGACAGCCCCTTTTATACTAGAATATTTAAAATTATATTACAGACTTCAAAACGTCCCAGTGAAAATCAAATTAATATATACCTCTAGTATGGTATTTATCATATTGGGCTGTAATTACTTATGTTTTTATTATTTCCTTGCTTATATGCATTTAATGCTATAAAATGGCACTGAGTTATTAATCTATTTTACTGGAATACAGCACAGTCTTGGATGATAATAACATTGTTTATTAATCACTCATTATATGCCAAGTGGTATTTTATTTTATTTTATTTTATTTTATTTTATTTTATTTTATTTTTTTCCATGTTGGTGTGCTGCACCCATCAACTCGTCAGCACCCATCAATTCATCATTTATATCAGGTATAACTCCCAATGCAATCCCTTCCCCCTCGCCCCTCCCCATGATAGGCCCTGGTGTGTGATGTTCCTCTTCCCGAGTCCAAGTGAGCTCATTGTTCAGTTCCCACCTATGAGTGAGAACATGCGGTGTTTGGTTTTCTGTTCTTGTGATAGTTTGCTGAGAATGGTTTCCAGCTGCATCCATGTCCCTACAAAGGACGCAAACTCATCCTTTTTTATGGCTGTGTAGTATTCCATGGTGTATATGTGCCACATTTTCTTAATCCAGTCTGTCACAGATGGACATTTGGGTTGATTCCAAGTCTTTGCTATTGTGAATAGTGCCGCAATAAACATATGTGTGCATGTGTCTTTATAGCAGCATGATTTATAATCCTTTGGGTATATACCCAGTAGTGGGATGGCTGGGTCATATGGTACATCTAGTTCTAGATCCTTAAGGAATTGCCATACTGTTTTCCATAATGGTTGAACTAGTTTGCAATCCCACCAACAGTGTAAAAGTGTTCCTATTTCTCCACATCCTCTCCAACACCTGTTGTTTCCTGACTTTTTAATGATTGCCGTTCTAACTGGTGTGAGATGGTATCTCATTGTGGTTTTGATTTGCATTTCTCTGATGGCGAGTGATGATGAGCATTTTTTCATGTGTCTGTTGGCTGTATGAATGTCTTCTTTTGAGAAATGTCTGTTCATATCCTTTGCCCACTTTTTGATGGGGTTGTTTGTTTTTTTCTTGTAAATTTATTTGAGTTCTTTGTAGATTCTGGTGTTAGCCCTTTGTCAGATGAGTAGATTGCTAAACAGCTCAAATATTACTAAAACTAATTAGTTTAATGAGGTGACTGGATATAAAATAGGTATAAAAATTTCTTTTTAAAAAATAATAGCAATAACCCTTTAATCATTAAAAATTTATTTCATAACTTTTACATTTTTAGGAATAATTTTTTTTAAAAGGAACAAAATGTACATGGGGAAACATTAAAATATTATCAAATGTTTTCTAAGAACATGAAGTATACTCTGAGTAAATGGAAGAACTTAATAGTATGGGTTAATCTAAGTTCTAATCAGAATCCCCCTTTCCTCATCATTTTTAACAAAAAGGTGATAAATTCACCCTCTTCCACATCACTCTTTCCAGAGAGAAACAAAGTTAGAGGACAGTGTGAGGGTTTGCAAAGCAGAAGACAAAAATGAGTATATTAAATAAATTCTCAGCTGTTTATAAGAGCATCTTCTATCTTTAAAATTTCTATATCTGCTTTATTGGAATTAATAAATATCAGTCAGCAATTTAAGGAGAATTTGCATTTGGAAGCATAGTTATGAATTTTCCTAATGTAAAACTTACGTTGTTTGCTTATCAAAAAAGTTATTCTTAATATTCTGTACCCTTATGTAAATGTCTCCTATTTAGTCAATACCTGATTGAGAACAGAATTGATGATAAAGTCATTTGTATTCATGTGGTAAATACTGAATGATAGCCTACCATATGCACACCACATTGTGCGTGCACTACAAGCCATAGGAATAAATAGTCACAGGTTTCTCCTGGGGTAACTTAATATTTAATAGAGAGAGCAGGTTTTCACAAAAGAAACCAAAACAAATCCTGTGTGATCCAAGAGGAAGGAGTAATTTCACATGAAACATTGAACTGAAATTAAAATTAAATACGATTCTGACCAGATTGAGTAAGAAAAACTAAGATAAACAAAAGTCAGGAAGTATGAAAATAAATAGGCTGAGGCACAATCAAATGTCAGAAATCAATGAATTATGGGTGCATGAATGTAGAAGGAAACACAGATGAATAGTTAATATGTGACCAAATGAAGGAGGAACTTGAGTTAGCAATGATATCATAATGTTCCCTGAAAATGTTCATTTTGGAAAAGATTCAGCAAAATCTATAAAGTCAAATGTTTGTGGGTATTTGGGGTATTTCTGAAGACATTTTAGTCTAGATTTGGACATTTTCATGGGTTAAAAAACTATATTTTAAAATCATCATCATTAACATTTTGAAAAATTATACAGTATCTAAAAATTTGCTATTATTATTGTAGAATGAAGGTAAACTTAGTGATACAAATTCGATTATGTAAGACAAAACACACATTACTGAAACAACTGTTCAGTTTAGTGGGAGAAAAAGTGTTTTTGAGTGTAACTCTTAATTAACAATTAAATTTTAAAGATTCTAGTATGGAGGGTTGTTTTTTTTTTTTTTTTTTTTTTTTAACCAGTCACTAGAGTTAGATACATTTTAAGAATGCTATGAGACTAGCAGAGATTTTCCCACTACCCAAAATCATTCATAAAGTTTATTTTTTAGTCACTTCTGTTAAGGACCAGATCAGATCTTCCACCCACAAAGCTAACTCTAATCTTAAAATTCTAAAGAAAACTTTGTATTTAAAAGTTTTCAAATGCCACCTCAATAATGGGGTGCTTCATATGAGAACCACTCAAGTGGAATATTCTGTTTGCTTCTCTCCCACATTGTCACTGTACCTCAGTGCTCTTGCAGTTACAAAAATAAATATTCCTTTTCTCCCCTAAAATAGGCTTAAATATTTTTAAACGTAGTTTGTGAGACACTTGAATTATTAAGACTAGGATGAAGAAATGCTAATCTTGTGGAAAAATCAATTTCCAAAGAAATTCGGGGGAAGCTATATATACAATTAATATACTCTGTTATAAGCAATTTATCTTCTAGACACAGCTTAATTTTTGATTTATTCTAGAATTTGTTTCAAGTCTGGGTCAGGGTATATTTTCCTTTTACTATATTCCTGAAACATTTACTAAATGTTCGTTTAAAATTTTTCCATCTATGCTCATGATAGCAATAGATCTCTATGTATTTTTTCTGTTGAAATGTCCTTAGCTTTAGTACCAAGATAATACTGGTCTCAAAGACTGAATTAAGAAGTATTTTCTCCCATTTAATTTTCTGGAAGAAACTGTAAAATTGCTATTAATTATTCTTTTAAGTATTTGGCAAAATCATGTGGTGAAACCATTTGGGGGCCTAGAAACTCCCTTTTTGGAAGCTTTATGATTATTAATTCAATTTCCTTAATGTCTATAGGATGATTCCGATAATCTGCTTAATCCTGGAGGCATTAGTAGCTCATGCTATTTCACCATCTGTCTAGCCAGATCTACTTTCTGATTTTCAGTAACTTTTTCACTTTTAAAAAGGGTTTTAGTATATGTTTTCTCATCTATAAAGTGGGCTTACTTTACCCCGTTGTTATCAATCTAATACTGATTATTCCACTTGTTTTCTTGGAAAGCTATATTTGTATATTTGGTTGAATTATGTCCTCTTTTTGTTGGCTTAAAAAAAATAAACTAAACCAGTAGGGAGATCAAAATATCAGAAAGGAGATAGCAAAAAAGAGTAGAACTGATTCATTTTTTGTTAAAATTTAACTTTATAGACAACTATTTTGAAAATAGTTGTTTTATCATTTATCTCAGATGAATCTAGCTGGGTTAATTATGAATGGTATAAAATACTGCATAAGAATCATATCATATGGTTGCTAGAAAAGTTCTTTGTTTGAAAAGCTGATTACTTTTGTTTAAAAGAAAGGTCATAAGACAAATGCGGATGTAAAGCTTTGAATTTCTTGTTTATGCAGGTAAAAACTCAGGTAGTAGGAATGGCAATGATGTTACAGTCTTCTTCTTCAGCATGTTTCAGGTTATATGTAACTCACTATTTTGATCCAAAGGCCTAGTGACCTAAATCCTATGGTTATACAGTTTTCAAAATCCTCAATCTGATTCAGTTCATTATAAAGCACTACATTTATGTCAGAGTTCGCAGTTGTCGTCATATACTATGCTACTTTTGTAAATCATTGCCTGAAAATGATTTCTGTGACGATCCGGGAGAAGATGCATTGCTCTTTGAATCTAGGAGAAGATGTATTGCTCTTTGAAATCAAATTTGTAACTAACATACATACAATTTCCCCTGGTATGTGTCAATTAAATGTTGCAGCCCTTATCCATGTAGTCCTGCAAAATGCTCACTAGGCAAATCAGTAAATTTTGTTCTCACATAGGCAAGTAGCCTTGCACTTTTCCTTGACCAACTCATGTTCACAGCCAGCTGTATTCTTCAAGGAATCACAGTTACTTAGGAGATCTTGATACTGGCAACTATTGGCTGTAACAAAAACAGATTAGTTATGTCATTATCATTTTCCTCAGTAACAGCAAAACCATACATTCAAAGTGTGTGGGGAGGGGGTAGGAGGGAACAAACAAGTTAGCATCACTTACACTATAATGGGTCTTTCACGTCTTAAGGGACATATGAGGTGTCTTAGTTGAGCTCACTGATAAATCCATCACTGTTTAAATTCTACATTTAGTGATATGTTTCTAAAATAAATTGACCTACTCTTCCCCCTCAGCAAGCAGAATAATATGAATGTAACTAAATCTTTCTATGCCTGCATAGCCAAATATGGGAACCATTAGCTACACAAAGGTATTTAAATTAAAATTAAAATTTTAGTTTCTTAATCTTATTAGCCTCATTTCAAGTGTTCAAAGTGTGATTAGTAGCACATGTTGATAGAGACTGTTTCCATCGTATCATAATATTGGGCAGCATGGCATTACACTCCAATGCTTTTTTTGAGTTAATAATCTGTATGGGTGGATAAAAATATAAAACAAGGACAATATGCCCTTTTCCTTTTGATGTTTCTACTTGGGTGTTCCCCAGGGACCTCAAACTCAATAAAACTCAAATTAAACTGCTTGTATTAGCTAAAAGGCTGACAGTTCTCAGGAGTGATCTCCCTGCATCACTCCCACAATCTAAGGGGTATGACACTCCAATTACTCAGTAATTTAAGGCAGGAACTGGAATCAACTTGAACTTTTTTGTTTCTTCTTTTGGCCAGCACTCACCCAGCACAGGGGATAAACGTTGACTGACTATTCTACTTTCTGTCTCTCAAACCTGTCCATTTTTTAAACTCATTGTGCTAGTCCTGTAGTAAAGGCATATGTTTGTTTAAAAGTTTAATTTTAAAATATATAATTGGTACATAATAATTGCATATATTTATTGGGTACAGTGTGATGTTTTGATATATGTATACATTACATCATGAGCAAATCAGGGTATTTAGCACATTTATCACTTTAAACACATTTCTTTCTAATAAGTTAGTTATCATTTCTTGGTAATAATAATCAAAATCCTTCTAGCTCTCTTGAGACGTAATTATTATTAGCTATAGTCACTCTCTTACGTAATAGAATACCAAACTTATTCTTCCTGTCTGCAACTGTGCACTCGTTGACCCCTCTCCACCCCTTTCCACCCCCGCCTACCCTTTCCAGCCACTGCCAATCACTATTTTACTTTCTACTTCTATTAAATTAACCTTTTTAGATTCCACATATTAGTGAGATCATGCAGCATTTGTAGGAGTGCAAACATCTCTTTGCCACATTGATCTTTCATTTGGAGGTATCTCAGTAGTGGGATTGCTGGGTCATATAGTAATTTCATTTTTTTTTTTTTGAGGAATTTCTCTGATGTTCCTTATAATGACTGTACTAATTTGCATTCCCAGCAGCAGTGATATAAGTTCCTTTGCACCTTTGCCAGCATTTGATTTTCTGTCTTTCTGATAATAGCCATTCTAACCTAGGTGAGATGAAATCTCATTGTAGTTTTTATTTGCATTTTGCTGATGCTTAGGGATGTTGACCATTTTATTCAAATACTTGTTGTCCATTTGTTGTATTCTTTTGAGAAATGTCTATTCATGTAATTTTCTCTTTTTTTCTTTTTTTTCTTTTTTTTCTTTTTTTGTTTTTGAGATGGAGACTCGCTCTGCTGCCCATGCCAGGCTAATTTTTTTAATTTTTATTTTTGTATTTTTAGTAGAGACGGGTTTAGTTAGCCAGGATGGTCTTGATCTCCCAACCTCATGATCAGCCCACCTCAGCCTCCCAAAGTGCTGGCGTGAGTCACCACACCCAGCCTTTTCCTCACTTTTTAATGTGTTTTTTTTCCTACTGAGTTGCTGAGGTCTTTGAATATTCTGGATATTAATCCCTTGTCAGATGAACAGTTTGTAAATATTTTCTTCCATTTTTCAGATTGTATCTTCACATTATCAGCTGTTTCTTTTGTTGCACAGAAGCTTTTCAGCTTTATAATAATTTAATGTGTCCATTTTTGCTTTTGCAGCCTGTGCTTTGGAGGTCTTCTCCATAAAATCTTTACCCAGGTTAATGTCCCAAAGGATTTTCCCATTGTTTCCTTCAAGTAGTTCATGGTTACAGGTTGTACATTTAAATCTTGAATCCATTTTGAGTTTATTTTTGTATATGGTGAGAGATAGGGGTTAGTTTCATTCTTCTGCATATGGATATCCTGTTTTCCCAACACCATTTACTGAAGAGACAGTCCTTACCCCAGTGTATGTTCTTGGTGCCTTTGTCAAAAATCAATAAATGTGTTAATTTATCTCTGGGTTCTCTGTTTCATTGGTATACATGATTGTTTTTATGCCAATACCATGCTGTTTTGGTTATCGTAGCTTTGTAGTATATTTTGAAGCCAGCGCCTCCAGCTCTGTCTTTTTCTTCAAAATTGCTTTGGCTATTCAGGGTCTTTTGTGATTCTATATGAATTTTAGGATTGTTTTCTCTATTTCTGTGAAAAGTGGTACGAATGTTTTGATAGAGATTGAATTCAATCTGTAAATTGCGTTGGGTAGTTTGATCATTATTAAGAATATTAATTCTTCCAGTCCATGAACATAGTATGTATTTTTTTTTCTGTGTAGTCTTCAATTTCTTTCATCAGTGTTTTATAGTTTTTCCTATGAAATATTTTATTTCCTTTGTTAAATTTATTCCTAGGTATTTATTTATTCATTTTGTAGCATTTGTAAATGTAGTTGTTTTCTTGCTTTCTTTTTGAGATAGTTCATTGTTGGTGTATAGAAACATAACTGGTTTTTCTATTTTGGTTTTGTATCCTGCAACTTTACTGAGTTTATGAGTTCTAAGAGTTTTGTTTGTTTGTTTGTTTGTTTTTTGTGTGGTAGGAGTTCTTTGTTTTTCTAAATGTAAGATTACATCATTAGCAAACAGGGAAAATTTGACTTCCTTCTTTACAATTTGAATGCCTTTTATTTCTTCCTTTTGCCTAATTGCTCTGGCTAGAACTTTCAATACTATGTTGAATAAGATTGGTGAGAGTGGGCATCCTTGTCTTGTTCCTGATCTTAGATAAAAAGTTTTTAACATTTTACCTTTTAGTAAGATATTAGCTGTGGGCTTGTCATATATGGCCTTTATTGTGGTGAGATATGTTCCTTCTATGCCTAGTTTGTTTCTAGTTTATATCATGAAGAGATATTGAATTTTATCAAATTTCACCAAATGCTTTTTTTTTTTTTTTTTTTTTTTTTTTTGTCTATTGAGAGGATCATATGGTTTTGTCTTTCATTCTGTTAAGGGGGTGTATTTTGTCCAAACATCTTTGTATATATGAGATAAATCCCACTTGATCATGCCATTTAATCTTTTTTGTGTGTTGTTGAATTTGTTTTGGTAGTACAGTATTTATTGAGGATTTTTGCATCTATATTCATTCTTTTTTGTTGTGCCCTTGTCTGGTTTTTGTATCAGGATAATGCTGGCATTGTAAATGAATTCGGAAGAATTTCCCCAACCACATCAAATGTTTTGAATAGTTCAAGAAGAATTGGTATTTGTTCTTTTAAAAGTTTGGTAGAATTCAGCAACGGAGTCATCTTGTCCTGAAATTTTCATTGTTGTGAGGCTTATTATGGAATCAATTTCATTATTTATTATTGGTCTATTCAAATTTTCTGTTTCTTCTTGGTTCAATCTTGGGTAGGTTGTATGTATCCATAAATTTATCCGTTTCCTCTAGGTTTCCCAATTTCTTGGTTGTTCATTATAGTCTCTAATGGTCTTTTACATTTATTTTACATTTCTATAGCACCAATTGTGATGTCTGCTTTTCACTTCTGATTTTGTATTTTAGTTTTTTTCCTCTCTTTTTCTTAGTCCAGCTAATGATCTGTCAATTTTCTTTATCTTTTCAAAAAACTAACCTTTTGTTTCTTTGATCTTTTATATTTTTATATTTTTTGCCTCAATTTTGTTTATTCTTCTCTGATCTTTATTATTTCTTTCCTCTAACTAAGTTTGGGTGTGGATTGCTTTTGCTTTTCTAGTTCCTTGAGGTGCATCATTTATTAGGGTGCTTATTTGAAACCTTTCTACTTTTTGATGTAGTAGTTTCATGCTGTAAACTTTCCGTCAATACTGCTTTGGCTGTATCCCATACTTTTTGATATGGTGTGTTTCTATTTTTATTCATTTGGAAAATTTTTTAAGTTTTTAAAATTACTTAGTTGACCCATTGGTCATTCAGGAGCATCTTGTTTAATTTCCATGTATTTGTATAGTTTTCAAAGTTCCTCTTGTTACTGATTTCTAGTTTTATTGCATTGTAGTTAGAAAAGATACTTAACATGATTTCCATTTTTAAAAAATTTAAGAGTTGTTTCCTGGTCTATGTGTTCTCTCTGGAGAATATCCTGTGTGCTGATGAAAATAATGTGAATTCTGTCGCTATCAAATGGAAAGTTCTGTAAATGTCTGTTAGGTTCATTTGGTCTGGAAAGCTGTTTAACTCAAATGTTTCTTTGTTGATTTTCTGTCTGAATAATCTGTCCATTTCTAAAAGTGAGGTATTGAATTCCCCTATTATTATTAAATGGTTATCTGTCTTTTTCTTTAAGTCTATTAATATTTGCTTTATATAGCTAGGTGTTCTGATGTTGGGTGTATATGTGTTTATAATTATCATATCTTCCTAACACATTGACCCCTTTATCATTAAATAATGGCCTTATAGTTACTTTATCTTTTTGGTTTCTATTTGCAGGGAGTATCTTTTTTCATCTCTTTACTTTCACTCTATGCATGTCTTTACAGGGGAAATAAGTTTTTTATTGTATGAAGCACATTTGGGTCTTGTTTTTTTTAATCCATTCATCTGTTCTGTGTTTTTTAATTGGAAAATTAAGTCCATTTACATTCAAGGTTATTATTGATAGGTAAGAATTTACTAATTCTATTTTGTTATGCATTCTCTGGTTGTTTTGTAATCTTTTCTTTCTCTCTTGCTGCCTTCCTTTGTTGTTAAGTGAGTTTTTCTGGTTGTATGTTTTCATCAATTGCCTTTTATTTTTAGTGTATTTCTAGTGTGTATATTATAGGATTTTTCTTTGTGGCTACCATGAGGCTTACAAAAGTTCTTATAGTTATAATAAATTATTTTAAACTAATGATGACAGCTGTGACCACAAAGAAAAGAAACAAAAATTGTACATTTTAACTTCATATACCCATGATATTTTTTGACTTTTAGATGTCTCAATTTATACCTTAAGTTATTATTTTAACAGTTTTGTTGTTTTAGTCTTCATGCTAAAGATATGAGTGGTTTAAATACCACAATTACAATATTAGAATACTCTAAAGTAAGTATGCTTACTTTAGCTAGTGAGTTTTATATCTTTAGATATTTTCATGTCACACTTTAGCATTCTTTTCTTTTAGATAGAAGAACTTCCTTCAGCATTTCTTTTTTTCTTTCTTTCTTTCTTTTTTTAGATGGAGTCTAGCTCTGTCGCTCAGGCTGGAGTGCACTGGCAGGATCTCGGCTCACTGCAAGCTCCGCCTCCCAGGTTCGTGCCATTCTCCTGCCTCAGCCTCCTGAGTAACTGGGACTACAGTTGCCTGCCACCACACCTGGCTAATTTTTTTATATTTTTAGTAGAAAGGGGGTTTCACCGTGTTAGCCAGGATGGTCTCGATCTCTGACCTCGTGATCCGCCCATCTTAGCCTCCCAAAGTGCTGGGATTACAGGCGTGAGTCACCGCACCCAGCCTAGCACTTCTTTTAAGACAGGTTTTGTAATAATGAATTCCTCCAGAATTTGTCTGGGAGTCCTTATTTCTCTTTTATGTCTCAAGAATAGTTTTGTTGGGTGCAATATCTTAGGTAGGTTTTTTAAAATCATTTTTTAGCACTTGTGTAAATTGTCCCCTCTTCCTTCTGGTCTGTAAGGTTTCTACTGAGAAGTCTGCTGATAGGTGTATTGAAACTCTGTTACATGTTATTTGCTTCTTTTCTCTTGTTGCTTTTAGAATTCTCTTTTTTCCTTGACCCTTGAGAATTTTATAATTATATGCCAAGGGGTAGTCTTATTTGGGTTGAATCTGATTAATAAACTTTGGCCTTTCTTTACTGGTTATTTCTATCTTTCTGCGGGTTTGGAATGTTTTCTGTTTGTTGTTTCTTTCAATAAGGTTGCTACCCCTTTCTTATTCTTTATTCCCTCTAGAATCCCAATTATTCTTACACTTGCTCTTTGATGCTGTCTTATTGATCTTGTAGATCAATGAAGAAAGTTCATTCTTTTTCCTTCTCTTTTTCTCCTCTGTATTTTCATATAGCCTGTCTTCAAACTCACTGATTCTTCTGCTTAATGAATTCTGCTGTTGAGACCATCTAATGTTTTTTTCACTTTATTTATTGTATTTTTCAGCTTCAGGATTTCTGTTTTGTTTTGTTTTGATTTTTTAATGTCAATGTTGTTTTCAAATTTCTCTGATAAATTTCTAAATAGTTTCTCTGTGTTTTATTGAAGTTTATTGGGCTTCCTACAAACAGCTATTTTGAATTCCTTACCCTAAAGATTATACATTTCCATCTTTCAAGGGTTGGTCACTGGTGCTTTACTTAGTTCTTTTGATGAGGTCGTGTTTTCCTGAATGTTCTTGAAACTTGCGGATTACTATCTCAGTATCTAGGCACTAAAGAATTAATTATTCTAGTCTTTTCAGTCTGGGCTTGTTTGTACCTGTTCTTCTTCAGAAGGACTTCCAAGAATTTAAAGGAGACTAATGAGTCTCCTAAGATGGCAGTTATTTCATTATTAGATGATGTTCTAAACCCACATTTGCTGCAAACTTGGTTAGGAGAAGGGTAACATGGACAATTCCCTGGATGCCACAGCTGTCACTGTGCTTTGATGCATCTGAAGTCCATGGACTCTCGGACCAGGACAGAACCAGGGCTTGCCCAAGGCCAGCAGCTGTTATGACTTTCCAGCCACTACAATTCATTTTGGGTCTGAGGCCATTTTAGTTGACCAGTGGTACTGAGACTTAAGTCTGTCCCATTGGGGCAGCAGATTCCTTTTTGGTGCTGTGGTGGGTCTAGAGGCTCTATCTATGCATACCAGTCTGGATTTAGGAGCCATGGGTTTCTTACTGGTATGTGTTTTGTTGTGGCAGGCCCAGTACTAAATCCAAGGCAGAGTACCCCACACACTTCCTTCTCCTTCCCCCAAGTGGACAGTGTTTCTCTCCACTCTGTGTTACCTAGGATTTATGAGAGGGGTGATGCAGGCAATCCCATGGACACAGCAGCTGATACCAGCTGATACCATGACAGATGAATTCCAGACTTGTTAGCAAACTGCATTCAGCAAATGTGTAAGTATTCAACTATTTTTCTCTTTTATTTATTTATTTATTTATTGAGACAGAGTCTCGCTCTGTTGCCCAGGCTGGAGTGCAGTGGCTGCCTCCCAGGTTCAAGCGATTCTCCCGCGTCAGCCTCCCAGTTAGCTGGGACTACAGGTGCCCACCACCACACCCAGCTAATTTTTGTCTTTTTAGTAGAGACAGGGTTTCACCATGTTGGCCAGGCTAGTCTCGAACTCCTGACCTTGTTATCTGCCCACCTCTGCCTGATTTATAGCTTTGGTATCATTAATATTCTGAAATACAGCTATATAACTGAGTCAGAAAAAATGCTTAGTAAAGGTGAGTGCATTGAAGAGGTAAAAGTTTCAGTGATTGTGTCAACTTTATCATTCATAATAATTTTAATAAAAATATCCCAACTACAGAAAGCCAGCAGCTATTTTTACTTCTATTTATGGCAATTTATTAAATGAGATATATGATATTTATTTCATTTTCTCCTTTTGCAAAAATATGTGCACGGGTTCTATGAGCCAATATTGTCTATAGATTGAGTTTTGTCATAAAAATATACACAAAACAATTATGAAATTATAGGGCAAGTAATCATTTATTAAGGCAAACACTATCATCCTAATTATACTATAAAAAAAGAAGTGAGGAAATCAGCATGACAAACACATTGGCACAAATAAACAGTTATATTTGGCATGCCTGTCTAGACTGAGCCATAATTTGATCTCACACTTTAGATTTATACATTTTGATTCTTTTAAAATACCACTTTTGGTACAGTTATACGAACTTTGATAATTGAACTATCTACCAAACAGTGTATGGTTAATATTAATGGGCTCTGCAGAGCCACAAAAACACATTGATGATAAATACTCCATTACGTTACATAGGGCAATATGCTTTTCATTACAAATAATATGTAGCTCCTCCAGTGTGTAAAATTTTTTTTAAGCATACTTTGTTGAATATTTTTTGGGTTCTTTCATAAATACGTTATTTCAATTCATTACTTTAGGAGATTTGTTAAATTATATAAAGAAAAGAAAATATCAATTATATAATAAATAATAGCAAGCTAATCACTTCAAACTTACTGCATAGTCCTTTGTCACAGTTATCAGGGCAACTGGCACAAGGTGTTCCTTGTTGGTAAGGGGTATTCTTTCTATTCACATTATTACCACTGAAATGTGAAATACATGTCAAATATTTTTCACTTTACTGTTTATCCTCTAAGGGCAGTATCAATCATCAAATATACATAAATAGTTATTCAGTGTTTTTAGTATGTTAACAAAACTGAAAAATTACAATTCCCAATGGGTATTTCAGATAACAACCCAAATTAAGAAAATGCTTCACACACAGACATATCTTCTTGACCATAATTTCACAGGCTGGGTAACTAAATTTGATGACAAGAGTCTGAAATTTTCAGAGTATATTCAGTGTGGCAACACTATCTTTATCTCCCAGCATATTTAGTCAAATTACTAAGGCAGTGTATCCCAAGGTGCCAATAACGGACAAAACATATCTTGTAAAGGGAAAGGACAAGATCCTAGGAGTAGCAGGTTGTAGCAGGAAATTAATATGCAATGTTAAAATATCATTTTCCATTTGAAAAATGGAAAACAAACCCATAGTGTCTCTAACAGAAACTATGAAAAATATACCTCCAGAGTATTATTTTCTTCCAGATGGAGGTTGCGATTTTTCAGTAGTTAGTGGTGTGTGTGTTTGTAGGAGTGTGCTTAGGAAGGTTTGTGAGTTTCTAGAGGTGGCATGTATGAGATTTTTACATTTACCAAAACAGAATATTAGTTTTTATTATCCCAGAACTTAAAGTAAAAAAAAAAAAAAAAAAAAGGAAAAAAATTAAAGTTTTGATAAATACTGATATCCAAGATATAATAGTTTTGCAATGACTAACCATAAGTTAATGATGATCATTATTCTATTGGCCATTAAATTCATTTAAAAATATGTAGGAGTCCACATCTCAGTAGACCAAGTGGGCTAAGGACCCAAGGAAATGCAGCTAAATCTCAGTCTCTTTGCCTAGAATATAGCTATATGTGTATGAGCTCTTGGAAAATTGTGAAAGATACAAAAGGATTTTAAAAGTTCTAATTCCCTTGACTTCCCTCATGATCTATTCCAACTGTCACTTCTGACACCTGGCTGCTGATGCCTCCCTCTGAGGGCCAGTCAGTGAGTGTGGATACATCCTCCTAGGGCCTTTCAATTCTCTCTACTTAAATCCTAATAGGGTACTTGAAGGAAAATGACTTTGGACATTATACTTTGCAAACTGGAACCCTATATCATCTTCGTTATCTACAGTCTCAAAACAAATCCTATAGTTGTGTTCCCCACCGCAGCCTCCAGTGGTAAAGAATTTCAAACACTAAATTTTAAATTAATGTATCGTGAATATCTTCTTAAAATATCCATAGGATTTATTGTGGATAACTCTAAACATATTGTTTAATGAAGGAGCATGTTTACTGCTACAAATCAAACTTTACAAGATGGTTAAAGAGCTTTCTGTGAACAATTCTGAGAATCAAAGACTTAAGATGTTATCTTTTCTGTATTCTGAAATAAAGATGTCCTGAAAAGCCATTGAAATCCAAATAAATGAATCATTTGTAATGGTAATTGTGAATGTGTGTGTGTGTGTGTGTGTGTGTTTTACATAAGCAGAAGTAGGAATATTGGAGCAGAAAGGGCCAAAATCAAAATCCATCTTCCATTTGCAATCTCACCAGCACCCTGAAGCATCTATACTCCTAGAGTATGAAATTAGCAAGACGTGATGATACCAATTCTAGAGAAATACATACTACACATGCTCATAGAGTAACCCTAAGCTGAGGGAAAGCCAACTGAAAGAAAAGACATTATTCTATTAATGAGGAATGAGAGATTCAGTTTTATAACTGAAACTGAGAAGTTGTTCTCCTCTGAGAAGTTGAAAGTGTCTCAACCTTAAAAAACACTTCCAAACATTTATCCCCTCCCCTTTATTGAGATATGCTTTCATTCTGGTTTAAGATATGAGAATTATTAAAAAATAAATTGCAGATAGAATTATTGCCATTAAACACTAAACAGTCTACTTACGCAGGACAATATTGGCAAACATAGAAGTATTTTAGAGCATCTTGATTGGGACAATAGGCAATTCCACAGCCTACCTGGTAAGTCGAGTACCAAACAAGCTGCAAATTAACAATGGAATAAATATATAAAAGTACATTAGAGAAGAGGAAAAATATTTTTTAAAATAGTAGCAAATATAAAACTGAAAAATGTTAGTTTTAGTTTATAGACATACACCATACAAATATTTAAATTATTGAACCAAAGTCATAAACTTTAAAAATATTTAATTTTCATGTACATTCATCACTTTAAAATTTATAATGTAGGAACAATACAGAGTATGCTTTCCTACTAAGAGTTTGGCTGACAATGGACAAAAATGACAGCTCTACAGCAGCCAAATTCCAAGACTGTATTCTTCCCACTTGGACTGTCCTCCTAAATTGAACATTGCAGTGGTCATAATTTGGAGAAGCTTTCCTATTAGAACATTTGTGACATAGGTATTTTCATGCATTCTTTTTACCTGAGTATAATGTCCAACAACTGCATTGGGACTCTTTGGTCCTACACCATAGACAAAATCTAGGCTTTCGTCATACCAGCTTTGGATTGCAGCTGACCAGGAAGTAGGGTCACTTGACATATAGAGATTCTCACCACATTTTGTACCTAAGGGGCAGATCATTCATGAGCAAGATAATAAACATGCAATGGTAAAAGAAATTGACTACACAAACACAAAGATGTTGCCTTTCAAACCCAGGGTCCAGCAGATGCTAACTGTTGATTAATACATAAAGGAGTGCTTCAGTTCCTTATCAGCTATAAGGCCGATAAGAACACTGAACTGCCTAACACACTGAGGCTGGCCTGACCACATAAAACTTTGAGTAGGCTAACACTCTGCTCTTTGAAAATCCTTGCATGCTAAATTTTCCACGTGTATGCCTTGAGTGTTCCCAGCTTTATATGGTAAGCTTGCTAAAGGCAGTGACCAACTCTTACATTTTGTCTTTTGCTCTAGTAACCCTCAACAGAGATTTTTCAAATATGGGACCCTAAATAAATGTATATGACTTTGTGTGAAATCTGAAAAAAAGACTTTATAGGCTGTTTTTAAGAGTCCCAAGAAAGAGAAAACTGACACCAGGAAGGATAACAGTTTTCAAAATTTATGGATTTTCTCTTAACCAGGAAATCAGATATCACAAGTTGAAATCCTTGTGAGTTTGTCAAGAAGTGCCTTACAGCCCAGAAACACTTCATAAATTATTTGGGCATTTACTAGTTTTTATAATCCTTGATAAGTCTTTTTAAAACTCAAATGTAGCATTCTGTGCATTGTAGGTATCCAGTCCACACAAAATACTTGATTGCCTCATATTAAAAATTTTTTAAATAATATATTCAAAAATATTCATTTTTATAGAAATTTTGAATATGATAAATTTAAATCCACTTTATCCACTTTTATCCACTTTAGATCAAAAAAGGAATAATTCATCATAAGTTCAATATATTTTATGGATACAAAAGAATAGATTTCAAAACATCCGACAGCTACATAAATTAACAAAAATGGCAGTGGGTTAGAAATCAGAAAGCTTGGTTAAAAATTTCTAGTACAACACTGTTTCAGATTATGGTCTTGGGTGAGTCACCTTTCTTTCAAATTCTAGCTTTTCTAATCCTTACACTTACAAAAAGAAAGATGATATAAAATATGCTGTATTCATGAACTGGTTGCAAGAAGCAAAATTATTTGCATAATGCACACAATAAAAAAGCACAACATTGTTCTTATTGTAAATATCCCTCTGTATACAGATACTTTGACTTCAAAAAGACAACAGTATAAGTAACATTTATTTTCAAAGTCTTCTTATTATAGAGCATCCTACAATGCTCTATTATTGTTTTATTCATTTATTTATTCAACAAATATTTGCTAATTTACATACTGGTTTTGCGGTCCTCTGGATCACTGTGCTGTAAAGTGCACTTGTTTGCCCACCTTTGGGCATTCGCTGTTACCTCTCTGCTCCATTCCTAAACATCACAAGAAAACAAAATACACTTAATGATTCAGCCACAATGAAACATACACTTTATAATCTGATTTGTAACTACTTTAAAATTTCTGTAGATGTATTCTCTAATACTACTGTTATTAAAATATTTTTAAGTGTTTTTATCTGTTCTGGTGCCAGTTTACACATGAAGGGTAGTCCATAGGTAATACATCTAAAAGGCAAAATAAGACAATAATATGTGATTATTTATGATAGCAAAGCAGCCATACCTAGGATATTTATTAATGATGCTAGTGTAAATACTGATAAGCAGGTGAAATATCCTCATTATATTTTAATAGTAATAAGCTGGCCAACGTTATTTCCAATTGCATTTGTTTTCACATGTAGGCCATTGCTTTCGTATCAGAGATACCTGTCTTTCAGGGACTGTGCCCTGGGAAGTGGGCTTTTACTCACAACAGCTGACACCCTGAAGGAAAGGGGATTTCTTGATTTTAAACCAGAAAAGAAAATGAACAAAAACTGTAATGGTTTAACACTGGATGCCTGAATATTTGACTTCCAATTCTGCCTTCCAAATTTAATAACCCTGTATAATTGAAAGTTTTTTTTTAACCATTGTAAAAAAAAAAAAAAAAAAAAGACAACTTTGTAAACCACAAAGTTCGTAAGAGATGCCAGTGGCCAGCCGTCTGCTCCTGCCACAGCTGGTTCACACCCATCTCGTTACATCACTGCCTCTTACCATCTTTAGCATGTTACTGGCAGGTGGAGAGACTGCTTTCCTTAGTTCGTTGTGTTTATTTACAATCTCCCTTTGCACTTGTCCCTGGGTGGTTAACAAAGCAGTAAAAGCAGGATCCTAAAAGAAAATAAAATTAGAATTATTATTTAACAATGTTGTAAATTTCATATAATAGTGAATAAGTTAATGCAAGAGAACAAAGGTCACTTTAAAAAGTGCAAAATATTTAGTTATCATGTACATATATTAAATATTACAAATATTTAAATATTAAAAGTCAACATTAGTTGTTAAGCATTGTCACTAAATCTGAGTTGAAGACATAACTTTTAAATAGTAAAGCAGTAGATTGAAATGTTTAAATAGGAAAGCAGTAGATTGAAGCTTTGAGAATTGTGAGTAACTCATGGCATGACAAACTAAAAACCCCTCGGAGGCCACAAATGCCCATTTCTGTTTCAAGGGAACTTTTCAAAAAACAGTTTTGGGGGAACAGGTGGTAAACGGTTGCATGAATAAGTTATTTAATGGTGATTCCTGAGATTTTGGTGTACCCATCACCCAAGCAGTGTCCACTGTATCCAACGTGTAGTCTTATTCCACGCCCCCTCCCACCCTTTCTCCCAAGTCCCCAAAGTCCATTGTATCATTATTATTATTATTATTTTTTTTGAGACGGAGTCTTGCTCTGTCCCCCAGGCTGGAGTGCAGTGGCGCCATCTCAGCTCACTGCAAGCTCTGCCTCCCGGGTTCACGCCATTCTCCGGTCTCAGCCTCCTGAGAAGCTGGGACTACAGGTGCCCGCCACTACACCCAGCTAATTTTTTGTATTTTTAGTAGAGACAGGGTTTCACCATGTTAGCCAGGATGGTCTCGATCTCCTGATCTCATGATCCGTCCGTATAGGCCTCCCAAAGTGCTGGGGTTACAGGCGTGAGCCACCGCGCCTGGCCTCATTGTATCATTCTTATGCCTGTGCATCCTCATAGTTTAGCTCCCACTTATTAGTGAGGACATACGATGTTAGGTTTTGCTATTCCTGAGTTATGTCACTTAGAATAATGGTTTCCAACTCCATCCAGGTTGCTGCAAATGCCATTATTTCATTTCTTTTTATGGTTGAACAGTATTACTTGGTGGGTATATATACACACACACACACACACGGTATGTATATATAGGTATACATTATATATTATATATAATATATATTATATATATGCATATCTATCACATTTTTTTATCCACTCATTGATTAATGGGCATTTGGGCTGGTTCCATATTTTTGCAATTGTGAATTGTACTGCTATAAACATGAGTGTGCAGGTGTCTTTTTTTCATATAATGAGTTCTTTTCCTCTGAGTAGATACTCAGTAATGAAATTGCTGGATCAAATGGTAGATTTACATTTAGTTCTTTAAGGAATTTCTATACTCTTTTCCATAGTGCTTGTAGTAGCTTACATTCCCACCAGCAGTATAAAAGTGTTCCCTTTTCCATATCCACACCAATATCTATTATTTTTTAAATTAAATTATGGCCATTCTTTTAGGGATAAGGTGTTAGCTTCATTGTGGTTTCGATTTGCATTTCCCTGGTAATTAACGATGTTAAGCAGCTTTCCATATGTTGGTCAGCCATTTTTCTATTTTATTTTGAGAATTGTCCACTCATGCTCTTAGCCCACTTTTTGATGGGATTCTAATTTGTTTGAGTTCCTTGTAGATTCTGGATATTAGTCCTTAGTTGGATAAATAGTTTGCAAAGATTTTCTCCCATTCTGTGGGGTTTCTGGTTTGTTTTTTTTGTTTGTTTGTTTTTTTGTTTTTTTGTTTTTTTTTGAGATGGAGTCTTGCTCTGTCGCCCAGGCTGGAGTGCAGTGGCTGGATCTCAGCTCATTGCAAGCTCCGGCTCCCGGGTTCACGCCATTCTCCTGCCTCAGCCTCCCGAGTAGCTGAGACTACAGGTGCTCGCCACCTCGCCCGGCTTGTAAAAGGATGAGTTTTCTTCTTTTGTATTTTTTAGTAGAGACGGGGTTTCACCGTGTTAGCCAGGATGGTCTCGATCTCCTGACCTTGTGATCCGCCGGCCTCAGCCTCCCAAAGTGCTGGGATTACAGGCGTGAGCCACCGCGCCCGGCCCCCGGGGTTTCTGTTTACTCTGCTGATTATTTGTTTTGCCGTGCAGAAGCTTTTTAGTTTAATTAAGTCCCATGTTTTTATCTTTGTTTTTGTTGCATTTGCTTTTGGGTTCTTGGTCATAAGACATTTGCCTAAGTCAATGTCTAAAAGAGTTTTTCTGATGTTATCTTCTAGAGTTTACATAGTTTGGTCTTAGATTTAAGTACTTGATCCATCTTGAGTTGATTTTTGTATAAGGTGAGAGATGAAGATTCAGTTTCATTCTTCTACATGGATCTTGCCAATTATCCCACCACCATTTGTTGAATAAGGTGTTCTTTTCCCACTTTATGTTTTTGTTTGCTTTGTTTAAGGTCAGTTGGCTGTAAGTATTTGACCTTATTTCTGAGTTTTCTACTCTGTTCCACTGGTTTATGTGCCTATTTTTATACAGTACCATGCTGTTTTGGTGACTATAGCCTTGTAGTATAGTTTGAAGTGGGGTTATGTGATGCTTCCAGACTTGTTATTTTTGTTTTGTTTTGCTTTGTCTATGCAGGCTCTTTTTTGGCTCCATATCAATTTTAGGATTGTATTTTCTAGTTCTGTGAAAAATGATGATGGTATTTTGATGGGAATTACATTGAATTTGTAGATTGTTCTTGGCAATATGGTCATTTTTACAATGTTGATTTTATCCATCCATGAGCATGGGATGTGTTTCCATTTGTTTGTGTCATTTATAATTTCTTTCAGCAGTGTTCTGCAGTTTTCTTGTAGAGGTCTTTCACCTCCTTGGTTAGGTATGCTCCTAAGTATTTTATTGTTTTCTCAGCTGTTGTAAAAGGTATTGAGTTCTTGATTTGATTCTCATCTTGGTTGCTGTTGGTGTATAGCAGTACCACTGATTTGTGTACATTGATAGCTAAAGATAGGACCCCAATCTGTTCTGGCTTATAGGGTTTCTGCAGAGACCATCTGCAGTTAATCTGGTAGGTTTTCCTTTGTAGGTTACCTGATGCTTTTGCCTCACAGCTCTTAATATTCTTTTCTTGATCTTGACTTCAGATAACCTGATGACTATGTGCCCAGGTCATGATCTTTTTACGATGAATTTCCCAGGAGTTCTTTGAGCTTCTTGTATTTGAATGTGTAGGTCTCCAGCAAGACCAGGAAAGTTTTCCTCAATGATTTCCCTCAAATAAGTTTTCCAAACTTTTACATTTCTCTTCTTCCCCAGGAACATCAATTATTCTTAGCTTTGGTCACTTAACAAAATCCCAAAACTTGTCGGAGGCTTTGTTCATTTTCTTTTTATCATTTTTTTTGTCTTTGTTAGAATTCAAAGGCCAAATCTTGAAGCTCTGAAATTCTTCATACTTGCATTACTTTTTAAATTTCTTTGAGTTGGTTTTCACCTTTCTCTGGTTCCTCCTTGAGAAGCTTAATAATTAACCTTCTGAATTCTTTTTCCAGCAATCCAGAGATGTCTTCTTGGTTTCAATCCATTTCTGGTGAGCTAGTATGATCTTTTGGGGGATGTTATAGAACATTGTTTTGTCACATTACCAGAATTGTTTTTCTGGTTCCTTCTCATCAGGTAGACTATGTCCAAGGAAGGATCTGTGGCTCAAGGGCTGCTGTTCAGGTACTTTTGCCTTGAACCCTTGATGTGGTACTCTCCCCGTTGCCCTAGAGATGGGGCTTCCTGAGAGCCAGACTGCAGTGATTGTTATTGCTCTTCTGGGTCTAGCCACCCATCAGAGCTACTGGACTCCAGGCTGGTACTGGAGAGTGTGCGCAGACAGTCCTGTGATGTGATTCATCTTCAGGTCTCTCAGCCACAGACACTGACACCTGCTGCAGTGGAAGTAGCAGGGGAGTGAAGTGGACTCCAAGAGTCCTTGGTTGTAGTTTTGTTTAGTACACTGGTTTTCTTGAATGTTGGTTATGCTAATAGTGAAGTTGTCATGTGGACAGTCTCAGGTCCTCTGGTTAGCCAGGATTGTTACAGGCAGTGGAATTAACTGTTGTTTTCTCCTTCCTTGGGGTAGAGTTGTTCTGTTATGAGTTGCTGTAACAGCCTGAGTTGGTTTCAAGAGAGCATAAGCTGTGGTAGTATGGGGGATACAAGTTTGCCCTAAGGTCTCCTGGATAAGTATTCAGGTTTTTCAGGTGATGGACAGGGCCATAGAGCTCCCATGAGTTTATGTCTTTTGTCTTTGGCTACCAGGTTGGGTAGAGAAAGACCATCATGTGTGGGCAGGATTAGGGATACCTGAACTCCGACTCCCCTTGGTGGGGGCTTCCTGCAGCCACTGTGGAAGATGGGGGTGTGGTTCTCAGGCCAAAGGAGTTATGTTCCAAGGGGGCTATGGCTGCCTCTGCTGCTTCATACAGGTCATCAGGGAAGGGGTGGAAAGCCAGCAGTGACAGGCTTCACTAAGCTCCTACTCAGTCAGCAAGGCCAGTCTCACCCCTGCTGTGCTCCCTCAACGGCCAATCGAGCTGAATTTATATCCACGCCTCTGTTGTGCAAGGCTGAGATCTTGGTCCAGGCTACAACCCTCCCCAGTAAGCAGGGCTTTCAGGCCTTTCCCCACTTCCTACCTGCTGCAGCTTCTGTACTCATATCTGTACTTCCCATTCACAATCCCAGATCTGCCCAGAAAAATTTGTACTTGGTCAAAATTATTACAAAGTTCAGCTGGAAGTCTCCTCCCTGTGGCCCTTCCCTAATTCCACTGGCTTCCCTCCTTGAGGATCTCTGTGAGATAAAGTCAGAAATTGCTTCCCTGGGCTTCTGTGGGGACTGGGATTGCCTACAGGGCTCTTCTCACTGCTTCTTCTTCTTTTTTATTTTGCATGGCTCTCTAAATTCGTTTCAGCTTTAAGTAAGGTTATATCCTTCTCCCATGATCTGGATTTTCAGCTTCCTCAGTGAGGATGTGTGTTTAGAGGCAGACTTTCTTCCCTCACACTTTGGGCACTCACAGTGTTTCAGCGAACTCACAGAGTTTGCAGTGGCAAGCCACTTCTTTCAAAGGGTCTGTGAGTTCTTTCAGTTTTCCTGTCATGCCCCTGCAGTGGTTCTTGGTGCAAAAGTTCATGATGTGAATCTCCACATATTGTTCTGTTTATCCACATATTGTTCTGCTTATCCATATATTGTTCTGTTTATCCACATATTGTTCTGTTTATCCACATATTGTTCTGTTTATCCAAGTGGCAACTGCAAGTTAGTCATGCCTCCTATCTGCCATTTCCCCCAGCAAGGGAACTTTTAATAGGATTTGTATAGACATATGAATAATAATATTTTATAACTACAAGCATGCAAATTAAAAACCTTGAGATATATTCATTCACATTTGATCAGACTGCAAGGTAGGGTAAAGCTGGAGCCCATGATTCATCCTAAATTTTATGGGGCAGTTTTCCTTGACATGGTATCTGCCTTTAAGGAAAAATATTTAGGCCCAGTTGAAGTGCATGTCTGCATTCAGTACTATAGTAAAACCATTATACCTATTACATAGCAAATTTTATCGGTTGCGTCAAAGATAACTTTGTAATACTAAAAATAAATTTAAAGCCATTTGGAGGGATCAAATCTATCTATTGCTGACTTTGTTCCTTTTAGTAACAGAAACATAACTGATCAAGTATTAAATTGGGCCCTAATATGTTTGGTTTATCTTTGTAGTTGTATATTTGTCTGTGTGTGTGGTATGGGGCCTGCTAAGCCTGGAGGTAGAATAGGGTCTGAAAATTGCTGGATCAAGTTCCAAGCAATTTGATGACCTAAATTTACACGCGAGTATGATGTTATATAGGTATGAGCAAGATTTTGAAGTATAAGTCTAAAAGGAACAGGGCCACTTAAAGATTTTTTTCTGACACCTTGGAATAAGTTATCCTCCTCTCCTCCCATACTGAGTTCCCTTAAGGCTCTCACAATTCTTACACCATAGGTCTGAGCACATTATTGCCATTATCTACTATATATGAATTTCTCTTTCCTGCTTTTATGTTCCTAACAACAGGGACTGACAGCGGATGCCATTGTACCAATAAATATGGCAAAGTTACTGACTCATAAGTTAGAAAAGATGTGCATATAAAATATCAGTAGAAGCAGATTTCTGCATCACATCAAAGCATAAAATATCATCCCTGGATATTTCCTCTTGACATAAAAAAATCTGGTTATGGTGGTTTCATTTCAAAACACATAAAAAGTTAATTTCTAAATTATTTCCTGCTTCTCACACCTTCTTGCTTTGTAGATAAAATTGTACTGAAAACGAGATGTACTTTTAAATGTGTTAATAAAGCTATTACTTGACTAGAAACATTAAACATATTAAGAATAAAATAAATATGGTATCTATCCTTAAAGAGTTTATATTGAATAGGTGACATAAGTAAAAATTACAATACACATGATAACAAAACTGATCTTAGGGATCTACAAGATAGAGAGGAAGAAGGGATCAATTCTTTGAAGTCAGGGAAAGCTTCATAAAATGTGATTCTGGGGTTTTGAAAGACGAATAGAGTTTTCTAGGCATCTTGAACACATCAGAAAATCATACTGGGCAGAGTGTTTAGAGAGCATCTGATTTCAAACATTTAGTGGTGCCAAAACAAAATGACATCTCACTTTTTAATAATTTTATAAATGAAGACCAGGAGATGAGCCAGAGAGGTTAAAGGGGATTGGAAAGGGGTATGAAAGAAATGAAAAGAACAGCAAATTATTTGAATGAGGTCCTAGGTGATGAATCAATTACCTGCACATTGATAATTTAATTACAATAATACAATGACTATATTTCTGAATGCCAAATGAAGTTTGAGCTGAGTGTCAGAGTCCTCCAGTCTGAAAAGTCCTGGTGAGTCTAGTGTGCACGGAGTTAATGGAAGATGTGACAACAAGCAGCAATGCCAAAGCTGTTTCAGAGGCTTCCTGGCTAGGAGATACACACTGTATGTGAACACTGCACATTTTATCATTGAAGATTGCTGACCATAATATAGGGTCAATTCAACAAAGTAGCATATTAGAAATAACTCTAGGATCTGAATTCAAAATCCTCTTGGCCCTTCACATACTAACTCTATTATCACTACTAAACAAACCACTACGACCTTTAGAGTCGGGGTTTTTGTTTTCTTAATTAAAAATATAAATCTAATTATTGTTATGCTCTAACTATAAAAATTAAATGTGCTAATATAGTGGAGAAGTTGTGCTAATTTAATATTATGTAAGTATAGTGTTAATTTTGTATGGGGATCTCATTAAAAAGAAATAAAATTAAGGAAATCAGAAAATAGATTGGAGTAAGAGAGCTATCATCAACTTTCTAACCCCACAGACCAGTGATGTTTATTAGAAAAATAATTTAAACATGATATGCCACTTTAATTTTTAAGTGCTATTAATTTAAATAATATATTTTATTTGTAATGAGTTAGGTGGTAGTCTCCAAAAAGATATGTCCATGTCCTTATGCTCACAAACTGTGAATGTGATCTTATTTGGAAAAAGTCTTTGCAGATGTAATTAAGTTAAGGATCTCAGGATGAGATAATGCTTCATTATCCAGTTGTCCCTGAATGTAATGACAAGTGCCTCTATAAGAGACACACAGAGAGGAGAAGATAACGTAAAGATGGAGGCAGAGATTGGAGTGATGCAGCCACAAGCCAAGGAATGCCAAGCAGTGGGAGAAGCCACCAGAAGGTGGGGAAAAGCATGGAACAGATCCCTCCCTCTTAGATCCTCCAGAAGGAGCTCAGCCCAGTAGATAATTTTATTTTAGATTTCTGGCCTCCATAACTGTGAGAGAATAAGTTTTTGCTGTTATAAGCCACTTAGCTTGTGGTAATTTGTTGCAACCACCCTAAGTACCTAATATATTACTTAACTGAATATCTAAAATATTATCATTTCATCATGGAGGCAATATAAAAAATTGAGATATTTTCTTCTTTCTTTGTTCTAAATGTTTGAAATCTGGTGAGTTTCTTACCATCAGAGTACATCTTGCCTGTTCAAACCTCATTTCATGTGTTCAGTAGTCACATGTGACTGGTGGCTAGTACACACATGCAGAACACATACAGCATAGCCTTGGCCTTTCATCTCAATAATTGTGTTAAGTGGTCTGAGAACTCTGAGAGAACCAGTGGAAACTCTGACATACCAAACTCTCTTACCCTCCTTTACTTTCAAAATAGCCTGCCATACCACAAAGTTGCTGGATAGCTCTGAAAAGATTTTCCATTTTAACCTTACCTTTCCTTCTGCAGGTAAAGATGGAAGCAGCACCATAGCCAGAAACAACACCGGTAGTAAAGCCATTGCTGAAAACTAAGTCAAGAAAAACAAAGGTTTGCATTGAAATAAGTAGTTTAAAAACTTCTAAGAGGGAGAATACCAATATAATCTCGATTATTTCAAAGGAACTGTGATTTCCAGATTCGTTAAGAATGGAACAAAAGAAGAATTGCCGTATGGTACCAGTAGAATCATAATGAGGCCAGCCTTGTCTCTGATAGTGACAATAAAAAAATAAGCTGAAGAACTCTACTGATGCCCTTGAGGTACATCTATAAAACATAGAGACATACTCCCTTCTTTCTGCCCACTTCTGCTACCCTTACGCCATCAAAAAGAAAACAGATTCCTGAATAGTTAATTACAGTACTGACATTCATTCTTCATCTCAATTTTTGGAGAAAAGTTTATTTTCAATATGTACCATCTCTCAATTGGCTATTCTATATGAAACGTATAATGGTTTGTCCTTTTATTTATACCAGACTCTAATTAAGATGACAAGGTTGTGATTACACAGATATGGTTGTACAAATACTTTATTAGTTGTTATTTCCCTAATGGAGTAACTAGAAGTTACATCTATTTTCTTCCTTATACCTGTGAATATTTTCAAATTTCTCTGTATGGAAAAAATACAATTAATGCATTGAAAATATAGCTTGTTCAAGTTTACTCAATCTATTATTTGGTACGAAGATTGTTTCATATTTTCATTATCTCCTAAAAAGATACTTACAATTTTGTTACCCATGTTGTCCTTTCTCAATATGTCAAAAAGTCCTACATCCTTCAGATGAAGCAACAAGACCACTTAGTTTCAGAAACACTCATCTTTTTGTCATTAGACATATAAATTGTTTACTTTGTAAATTAGAGTTATGCTCCCTAGATCTGTTTCATGTATGTGGGATTGGCACTCCCAAATTCTTGGAAGGAAAGAAAATTCCAAACAATTTATCTGTGATACTTCTCAGGCTTCACTTACTGTAAATAGTGTATCATTGATACTTGTTCCATCCATTGCCTTTATCCTCAATGGTATGCAAAAAAGGGATGAGGGATGAGCAATTATTGATAGTTTGTGGAAAATTATGTACAATTTCACTCCCATACCTTACTGGGTATTACTATTTATATTGTATGGATGATGTAATTAAGGCTTAAGACAGTTAATTAACCTGTGCCAATGCACAGGTAATGTCAGAAATTAGTCTTCATCCAATTATGACTTCAAAGTCAATGACTTTGAAAGAGATACTGACTCATTGAAAGAGACACAGTTTTAACTGGGAAAAGGCAGACATTGTTGCAGCACAATGGAGACCCTTTATTTTTACTTTAATAATTCCCTTCTTAATACATAACTCTGTATGTTAATAGTAAAATCATTAATATGCCAGCTTATACGATATGCTTAAACAGTCATACTTTTCCATTTTCCTATTAAAGGTAGTTCTAGTATAATTGTTTAAAGTCACAAACATGAGAATTAATTCCATTACTTATTTTTAGAAAAAAATGTAAAAAATTTTTATATATCAAATTTTGGGGAGTATGATACTGCTGTAATTTACCTTCTTAACTGTAAAAGAATACAATTAACTTGAGGTCATTCTCAATACAAATTTATCAAAGTTTTGAAAATCATGAGTAGGCCAGGCACAGTGGCTCATTCCTGCAATCCTAACATTTTGGGAGACTGAGGTGACAGCACATAACTTGAGCCCAGGAGTTCAAGATTAGCCTGGAAAACATAGTGAGACCTCACATCTACTAAAAAGAAACAAACGGAGTGCTGCTTCCGCCCGAGGCCCCGGTTCAGCCGCCGTTGCTGGAGCGCACTGTACAGCTGCGTAAGTTGATCGTAGGACAAGTCCAGCAGCTGGTGCAGGTCCACGACGCGTGAAATATCGGGGGCGGAGCAAGATGGCCGAATAGGAACAGCCTCAGTCTCCATCTCCGAGCGCGAGCGACACAGAAGACCGGCGATTTCTGCATTTTCAACTTAGGTACTGGGGTCATCTT
Source organism: Piliocolobus tephrosceles (assembly GCF_002776525.5). Lineage (NCBI taxonomy): Eukaryota > Metazoa > Chordata > Mammalia > Primates > Cercopithecidae > Piliocolobus > Piliocolobus tephrosceles. The sequence continues at coordinate 119,281,317 of NC_045438.1, read as the reverse complement.
ACTCGGGAGTGCCGGACAATCGGTGCTGGTCAGCTGCTGCAGCCCGACCAGCGAGAGCTGAAGCAGGGCGAGGCATCGCCTCACCTGGGAAGCGCGAGGGGGAAGGGAGTCCCTTTTCCTAACCAGGGGAACTGAGACACACAACACCTGGAAAATCGGGTAACTCCCACCCCAATACTGCGCTGTAACACCGGCACACCGGAGATTGTATCCCACACCTGGCCGGGAGGGTCCCACGCCCACCGAGCCTCTCTCCTTGCTAACACAGCAGTCTGCGGCAATCTAACCGCAAGGCAGCAGCGAGGCTGGGGGAGGGGCGCCCGCCATCGCTGAGGCTTAAGTAGGTAACTAAAGCCGCTGGGAAGCTGGAACTGGGTGGAGCTCACAGCAGCTCAAGGAAACCTGCCTGTCTCTGTAGACTGCGCCTCTGGGGACAGGGCTCAGCTAAAGGAGTAGAAGCCTGTGAAACACGAACGACTCTGTCTGACAGCTTTGAAGAGAGCAGTGGATCTCCCAACACGGAGGTTGAGATCTGAGAAGGGGCAGTCTGCCTGCTCAAGTGGGTCACTGACCCCTGAGTAGCCTAACTGGGAGACATCCCCCACTAGGGGCAGTCTGACACCCCACGCCTCACAGGGTGGAGTACACCCCTGAGAGGAAGCTTCCAAAGCAAGAATCAGACAGGTGCACTCGCTGTTCAGCAATATTCTATCTTCTGCAACCTCTGCTGCTGATACCCAGGCAAACAGGGTCTGGAGTGGACCTCAAGCAATCTCCAACAGACCTATAGCTGAGGGTCCTGACAGTCAGAAGGAAAACTATCAAACAGGAAGGACACCTATATCAAAACCCCATCAGTACGTCACCATCATCAAAGACCAGTGACAGATAAAACCACAAAGATGGGGAAAAAGCAGGGCAGAAAAGCTGGAAATTCAAAAAATAAGAGCGCATCTCCTCCTGCAAAGGAGCACAGCCCATCGCCAGCAACGGATCAAAGCTGGTCAGAGAATGATTTTGATGAGATGAGAGAAGAAGGCTTCAGTCCATCAAACCTCTCAGAGCTAAAGGAGGAATTACGTACCCAGCGCAAAGAAACTAAAAATCTTGAAAAAAAAGTGGAAGAATTGACAGCTAGACTAATTAATGCAGAGAAGGTCATAAACGAAATGACAGAGATGAAAACCATGACACGAGAAATACGTGACAAATGCACAAGCTTCAGTAACCGACTCGATCAACTGGAAGAAAGAGTATCAGCGATTGAGGATCAAATGAATGAAATGAAGCAAGAAGAGAAACCAAAAGAAAAAAGAAGAAAAAGAAATGAACAAAGCCTGCAAGAAGTATGGGATTATGTCAAAAGACCAAATCTACGTCTGATTGGGGTGGCTGAAAGTGAGGGGGAAAATGGAACCAAATTGGAAAACACTCTACAGGATATCATCCAGGAGAACTTCCCCAACCTAGCAGGGCAGGCCAACATTCAAATTCAGGAAATACAGAGAACGCCACAAAGATACTCCTCCAGAAGAGCAACTCCAAGACACATAATTGCCAGATTCACCAAAGTTGAAATGAAGGAAAAAATCTTAAGGGCAGCCAGAGAGAAAGGTCGGGTTACCCACAAAGGGAAGCCCATCAGACTGACAGCAGATCTCTCGGCAGAAACTCTACAAGCCAGAAGAGAGTGGGGGCCAATATTCAACGTTCTTAAAGAAAAGAATTTTCAACCCAGAATTTCATATCCAGCCAAACTAAGTTTCATAAGTGAAGGAGAAATAAAATTCTTTACAGATAAGCAAATGCTTAGAGATTTTGTCACCACCAGGCCTGCCTTACAAGAGACCCTGAAGGAAGCCCTAAACATGGAAAGGAACAACCGGTACCAGCCACTGCAAAAACATGCCAAAATGTAAAGACCATCGAGCCTAGGAAGAAACTGCATCAACTAATGAGCAAAATAACCAGTTAATATCATAATGGCAGGATCAAGATCACATATAACAATATTAACCTTAAATGTAAATGGACTAAATGCTCCAATTAAAAGACACAGACTGGCAAACTGGATAAAGAGTCAAGACCCATCAGTCTGCTGTCTTCAGGAGACCCATCTCACATGCAGAGACATACATAGGCTCAAAATAAAAGGATGGAGGAAGATCTACCAAGCAAATGGAGAACAAAAAAAAGCAGGGGTTGCAATCCTAGTCTCTGATAAAACAGACTTTAAACCATCAAAGATCAAAAGAGACAAAGAAGGCCATTACATAATGGTAAAGGGATCAATCCAACAGGAAGAGCTAACTATCCTAAATATATATGCACCTAATACAGGAGCACCCAGATTCATAAAGCAAGTCCTTAGAGACTTACAAAGAGACTTAGACTCCCATACAATAATAATGGGAGACTTCAACACTCCACTGTCAACATTAGACAGATCAACGAGACAGAAAGTTAACAAGGATATCCAGGAATTGAACTCATCTCTGCACCAAGCGGACCTAATAGACATCTATAGAACTCTCCACCCCAAGTCAACAGAATATACATTCTTCTCAGCACCACATCACACTTATTCCAAAATTGACCACATAATTGGAAGTAAAGCACTCCTCAGCAAATGTAAAAGAACAGAAATTATAACAAACTGTCTCTCTGACCACAGTGCAATCAAACTAGAACTCAGGACTAAGAAATTCAATCAAAACCGCTCAACTACATGGAAACTGAACAACCTGCTCCTGAATGACTACTGGGTACATAACGAAATGAAAGCAGAAATAAAGATGTTCTTTGAATCCAATGAGAACAAAGATACAACATACCAGAATCTCTGGGACACATTTAAAGCAGTATGTAGAGGGAAATTTATAGCACTAAGTGCCCACAAGAGAAAGCAGGAAAGATCTAAAGTTGACACTCTAACATCACAATTAAAAGAACTAGAGAGGCAAGAGCAAACACATTCAAAAGCTAGCAGAAAGCAAGAAATAACTAAGATCAGAGCAGAACTGAAGGAGATAGAGACACAAAAAACCCTCCAAAAATTCAATGAATCCAGGAGTTGGTTTTTTGAAAAGATCAACAAAATTGACAGACCGCTAGCAAAATTAATAAAGAAGAAAAGAGAGAGGAATCAAATAGACGCAATAAAAAATGATAAAGGGGATATCACCACCGACCCCACAGAAATACAAACTACCATCAGAGAATACTATAAACACCTCTACGCAAATCAACTAGAAAATCTAGAAGAAATGGATAATTTCCTGGACACGTACACTCTTCCAAGACTAAACCAGGAAGAAGTTGAATCCCTGAATAGACCAATAGCAGCCTCTGAAATTGAGGCAACAATTAATAGCCTGCCCACCAAAAAAAGCCCAGGACCAGATGGATTCACAGCTGAATTCTACCAGAGGTACAAGGAGGAGCTGGTACCATTCCTTCTGAAACTATTCCAATCAATAGAAAAAGAGGGAATCCTCCCTAACTCATTTTATGAGGCCAACATCATCCTGATACCAAAGCCTGGCAGAGACACAACAAAAAAAGAGAATTTTAGACCAATCTCCCTGATGAACATCGATGCAAAAATCCTCAATAAAATCCTGGCAAACCGGATTCAGCAGCACATCAAAAAGCTTATCCACCATGATCAAGTGGGCTTCATCCCTGGGATGCAAGGCTGGTTCAACATTCGCAAATCAATCAACGTAATCCAGCATATAAACAGAACCAAAGACAAGAACCACATGATTATCTCAATAGATGCAGAAAAGGCTTTTGACAAAATTCAACAGCCCTTCATGCTAAAAACGCTCAACAAATTCGGTATTGATGGAACGTACCTCAAAATAATAAGAGCTATTTATGACAAACCCACAGCTAATATCATACTGAATGGGCAAAAACTGGAAAAGTTCCCTTTGAAAACTGGCACAAGACAGGGATGCCCTCTCTCACCACTCCTATTCAACATAGTGTTGGAAGTTCTGGCTAGGGCAATCAGGCAAGAGAAAGAAATCAAGGGTATTCAGTTAGGAAAAGAGGAAGTCAAATTGTCCCTGTTTGCAGATGACATGATTGTGTATTTAGAAAACCTCATCGTCTCAGCCCAAAATCTTCTTAAGCTGATAAGCAACTTCAGCAAAGTCTCAGGATACAAAATTATTGTGCAAAAATCACAAGCATTCTTATACACCAGTAACAGACAAGCAGAGAGCCAAATCAGGAATGAACTTCCATTCACAATTGCTTCAAAGAGAATAAAATACCTAGGAATCCAACTTACAAGGGATGTAAAGGACCTCTTCAAGGAGAACTACAAACCACTGCTCAGTGAAATCAAAGAGGACACAAACAAATGGAAGAACATACCATGCTCATGGATAGGCAGAATCAATATTGTGAAAATGGCCATACTGCCCAAGGTAATTTATAGATTCAATGCCATCCCCATCAAGCTACCAATGAGTTTCTTCACCGAATTGGAAAAAACTGCTTTAAAGTTCATATGGAACCAAAAAAGAGCCCGTATTGCCAAGACAATCCTAAGTCAAAAGGACAAAGCCGGAGGCGTCACGCTACCTGACTTCAAACTATACTACAAGGCTACAGTAACCAAAACAGCATGGTACTGGTACCAAAACAGAGATATAGACCAATGGAACAGAACAGAGTCCTCAGAAATAATACCACACATCTACAGCCATCTGATCTTTGACAAACCTGAGAGAAACAAGAAATGGGGAAAGGATTCCCTATTTAATAAATGGTGCTGGGAAAATTGGCTAGCCATAAGTAGAAAGCTGAAACTGGATCCTTTCCTTACTCCTTATATGAAGATTAATTCAAGATGGATTAGAGACTTAAATGTTAGACCTAATACCATAAAAACCCTAGAAGAAAATCTAGGTAGTACCATTCAGGACATAGGCATGGGCAAGGACTTCATGTCTAAAACACCAAAAGCAACAGCAGCAAAAGCCAAAATTGACAAATGGGATCTAATTAAACTAAAGAGCTTCTGCACAGCAAAAGAAACTACCATCAGAGTGAACAGGCAACCTACAGAATGGGAGAAAATTTTTGCAATCTACTCATCTGACAAAGGGCTCATTTCCAGAATCTACAAAGAACTCAAGCAAATATACAAGAAAAAAACAAACAACCCCATCCAAAAGTGGGGAAAGGATATGAACAGACATTTCTCAAAAGAAGACATTCATACAGCCAACAGACACATGAAAAAATGCTCATCATCACTGGCCATCAGAGAAATGCAAATCAAAACCACAATGAGATACCATCTCACACCAGTTATAATGGCAATCATTAAAAAATCAGGAAACAATAGGTGTTGGAGAGGATGTGGAGAAATAGGAACACTTTTACACTGTTGGTGGGATTGTATACTAGTTCAACCATTATGGAAAACAGTATGGCGATTCCTCAAGGATCTAGAACTAGATGTACCATATGACCCAGCCATCCCACTACTGGGTATATACCCAAAGGATTATAAATTATGCTACTACAAAGACACATGCACACGTATGTTTATTGCGGCACTATTCACAATAGCAAAGACTTGGAATCAACCCAAATGTCCATCAGTGACAGACTGGATTAAGAAAATGTGGCACATATACACCATGGAATACTATGCAGCCATAAAAAAGGATGAGTTTGCGTCCTTTGTAGAGACATGGATGCAGCTGGAAACCATCATTCTTAGCAAATTATCACAAGAAGAGAAAACCAAACACCGCATGTTCTCACTCATAGGTGGGAACTGAACAATGAGCTCACTTGGACTCGGGAAGGGGAACATCACACACTGGGGCCTATCATGGGGAGGGGGGAGGGGGGAGGGATTGCATTGGGGAGTTATACCTGATATAAATGATGAATTGATGGGTGCTGACGAGTTGATGGGTGCAGCACACCAACATGGCACAAGTATACATATGTAACAAACCTGCACGTTATGCACATGTACCCTAGAACTTAAAGTATAATAATAAAAAAAAAAAAAAAAGAAAGAAACAAACAAAAACAAAACATAATGAGCTGGGCATGGTGGCAAGTGCCTATATTCCTCGCTACTCAGGAGTCTGAGGTGGGATGATCACTTGAGCCCAGGAGTTCGAGGCAGCAGTGAACTATGATCACAGCACTTCATTCCAGCCTGGGTGACAGAAAGAGACCCTGTCTCTAAAACAAACAAACAAAAAATGAAAGATAAAATCATGAGCAAACTCACTAATCGTTTTACCCTTGACAACATAAAAATGATTGGCATGATAAAATATTCACATTAAAATAAATGAATTATCACTTACTGTTGGTTTTCTGAGCAAGATGAAATATCTGCTTTATCTTTAGAAAGAAAGAAGATGGAAGGTTTAGAGCAGCATATATATTACACATATTCCTGTTTTGGCAAACTCTGGTTTTGTTAAATAAATCTAAGTCAACAAAGTTCTGAAATAGTATTTTTCATACCAGTAGCCTCAAACTTCCTTGCCAGTTGTCTGATAATGCTTTTGACATTATTTGCTTCCCCATAGTTTTTAACATGAGTAAGTAAATCATGCCCTCCCTTTCTAATCAGTCCTCCCTTCTCCTTAGGCACACTATAATCTGGATGTGGCCTTTTTGGACTGGTATTTCTATACTGACAACCCAAGACAGGTTAATTATTGTGAAGGTTACCAGGATTCTGCCTTATAGTTGAATTCTTATAGTTCAGCTGTCTATGATTTTTACTTTCTAGTTATCAACTACCTGTGCCTTATTGGTTACAGGTGCAGTCTTTGGAAACCATCAGGTCTGGGAAATCTATGCCAAACTTCAGTTTTTTTCTTATGTAAAATGTAGATTTTTATATCACAGGTTTTTGCTTTGAAGACTGGAAGGGACAATGTATGTAACACCTCTAATACAATAAACACATTATGCATATAATACAAATAAATGGAAATTATCCATGTTTTTATTATCCTTTGCAATGCCTGCTAGATTGCTGAGCACATAAGATCCTTCTGTAAACATATGCTGTTTGATTGAATTGCTAATTTCTAAGGGTTTAAGAGACATGTTTTTCCTTCTAGGTGTTATAGGAAAAACAAATCAGTATAATCTAATTCGAGATTCATATGTTCAAGGCCTGGTTCTATTAGAGACCTTCTGGCTAAGTTTAGGAAAATGCTCTAACATCTGGGCTGCTGTATCCTTATCAGTTCATTGAAAGCAATACACAGAAGCCTGAAGATTTCTGTATAGCTCAATCACCCATTGTTTGCATCTGATGACCCAGAATTGTATAATAGGCCATGATGCCATATTCTTCTCTTTGCTGCTCTTCTCTCCCATACCCTCAACCATCTAACCTATAATCGTCTTCATTGCATCAATGAAAGCAATGTCACTGTTGGTGAGAGTATATTCAAGTAAAAATATTTTTTCTATTCCGTATAATTACATTTTATTTCTTTAAACCCACATTGATATATAGTTGAAAAGTTGGCTACCATTTTTTTTTTCTTGCTACTTACTAATGGTGAAGTACTGTGCTCTTTCTTGCAGGTGTTTTAAGATCAGGATGACATGGTTTTCCTAGAGTGTCTTTAGGAGGGCCATGATGTATAATTTTATAGCCCTAGAACAAGGAAACAAAATATTTACAAAATCTTTAAAATAAAGATGTGAAAAATACGCTTATAGATGGTGTCTATAATCTTTGTCACAAACTTAAATTTTGACTCAATTGTTTAGTATTGTTTCTAATACTTTACTGTATTTATTTGATCTCACCCTTAAGACCATATTGTCCTTCTGAGGTCAGATTGTATTTCAACGTCCTGATATTTCCTTCAAACACTAACAAAAAGGTGGACTTCTTGAAGTTCAGTAACTACTAGTTGGCTAACTTGCCTGGAAAATTGCAACCTATTTTCAAGACTCCCAACCCCTTATCTAGGACTTCAATCCATTTTTTAAAAGATCATTTTCATAAGCAGTGTCCCACACGGTAAGTATTAACTATGTGGAGTTGGGGGTAACAGCTTTATCTCTTTTCTTTTTTCTTTTTTTAAATTCTGGAAGCCAATAGATGATATAAAGTCCAGCAGAGTCAATAACCCCAATTCTAATTGTTATTACCGTTTCTAATACCTGGACATTCAAAACATCTATTAGAAACTAAGAGTCTTAATTTGACTTGGTAAAAATCAGATTTAGAGATGGCTTCAGGCTTCTACTATGATTCAAAGGGTCTTTTGTACTTAGAATGATTTATCTTTTAAGGTAGGTAAAGAGTTTCAATAGACTAAACATAGAGAAGCATGTTGAAAGTTATGGTAGGTCGGTGCTGAGCAACAAAATTGAACTCTCAGTCTGCCGGACATCAGCTATGTGCCCTTCAGGTGCCGGCAGAGGAGCGAAGGAGGATCAGAAGCCCCCTCACCTCAACGATGGTTCTTTCCCCTGTGCTTTACCACACCTCCCTGTCCCTAGCCATTTCTAGTCTCCAATCTGGGTCTTATATTTACCCTGGCTCCAGAGCACAGACCTTCCGGCAGCTGGGCCGGAGCGTTGGCGGCTGCTGCGCGCCTCCCTCACCGCGATTGTGCACTTGCCAGGCGCCGCGTGTGGGCGACGTCACCGGGCTTTATGCTTTCATCGCCGCTACCCGCCTACGTGGGCTGCTCTCCTCCTATCGCCTCCCCGCCCCCACTACGGAGAAAACCCTGCCCGTTTTCCCTTGGGAAAAGCAGAGTTCTCTTTTTCTCATTACCACCAGTTGATGAGGAAAGAAAATGTCTGTTCGCATACCTGCGCCGTACTAGGAGGAGGAGGGAGGTCAGATAAGGATTCGGATTGCCCAGGGTGTGGCTTGAAAAAGGTGTTCGCATTCAGACAAGAATGCCTGAATTAATGTAGTTCAACTTAAAGAGAGAATTAGGAGTCCACAGCTGCTTAAGTTTGCAATGTGCTGCCAGTATTATGCCAACCGCGCACTCCGGTTACACAGGTTGTCAGTTTCAGGCTGTCTCATAAACACTTCATGTTCTTGCCCCTCTTCCCCCGTCGGCAACAGTTTTATGGTGAGAAAATTCACGAAGAGTAACAGGAACAACTCTTATGAAAATACCCAGAATCCCTGACCCGAGGCTACTAGCTCCGAGTTTAGCAGATTGGTCAAAAGATGTCAAACCGAGGATTAATATCCGTCATACCTTGGTTCTCTGTAAGCCGCGCAAAAGAAGCTTGAGATTTCACCAACTCTGGAGACTCACTTGGGCACAACTGAAACTATAACAAACTTGGTGCTCAGTGCCATTTTTCTTTGGCAGTGTCACAATGTAATTTCAAGGGATCAGCACACAGACATTGTTTTAGTTTTCTTTTGCTGCTTATTTCAGTTCATGCAGCACTGACAAAAATTTTGGAATTTAGACTGCTTAACTCCTATATCTACATCCAATCAAAGTTCATTCCTGACAGTTTGCCTTTCTAAATATTTATGAAATCTAGTCTTCAATCTGTCTCTCACTTGTATGTTCATGTTTTCGCCATATCTTGCCTAAGTTATTAATTGGACATTTCAAATACCTATATGCACAAAATCTCTGCCTACCTATTTGTTCTTTCTAGTGCCAAACAATTCATTCTCAGCTCTATAATAGTCTATCATTTACTATGAATATCTTATTTTTCATTTTTGGAGAAGAGTCATTCCTGTAATTATTACTTGTTCCCATCTTCACATTGATGATATGAGAATGAGAGCAATTTGAGTGCTGTAGTGCCGGATATTGTTGGTGAACAGGAATTTCAGAAATTGGCTATGTCTCTCTTGATTATTGCTGTATCTCCAAAACCTAGCACAATACCAAATATAGGTGGTAGTTTGTAAATATTTGTTAAATGACTAAATATTGACCTGACATAGATTCTTAGAAAATACAGAAAAAAGGACATAAAATATCTTTTTTCTAAGACTCATAGTACTATGAGAGAAAGGAGTATGTATATGAATAAGTCAAGAATACTATTAGGCATTTGTAGTTTAATGCTAAGTAGGGCAACCAAAAATATATACAGTAATTGAGAGTTTGGTGAGTTGATAAGAAAGTTTTGACATCTGAACTGTTGTTGAATAATGTGTATGGCTTGATTTGAAGGGAGAAAGAGTTGGAAAAGCAAAAGCAGATAAATCATTATACCATGAGGCATATTCAAGACAGGAAGATAGACTGTTGAAAAGGTTGGGGAAACTTTGTATAGAAGTCTAAGGAGATTTGCTTTTCTGTATAACACAGGAAAGTAATTTCATTGATGCTTTGGAGGGTTGGGAAATTATTTGATCAAAATACTATTTCATAAAAGCCACCTGATCTCACTGCATGGGGTGATTTGCAGAGCTGACAAATTAATGGCAGGAAAAATAAGTGTGGTGATAATTCCCCAGATTAATTTTGTAGTAGTAGAAATGGGACAAAAGGGTGGAATATGAAGAGATTTTTAAAAAGTGTTGATAGATTTTGTATGAAGGGCAAATCCAGAATAGAGTACTTGTAAGTTTTGTGCCTACATGTGTTGGAGAGCACATGGAAAGCAGATCTCCATTACTGAAAGGAACAGTACAGGTACTTCTAAGAACATTGCCAGGAGTCCTTCACTTTTCTAGAAGGGCATCATTTGTTAGTTCCTTTTTCCATGGTTTGGAGTAAAAGAAGCAATAATTAGAAATGTGTTCCTCACGGTAAGCTCTGTAGCCGATTCTACTGTACAAGCTACAGTTAAATACCAGACTTTAAATTCTCTTCTGAAAATTATGATAGAATTGGCTGAATAGAGAAGTATCTGTGCAGCTGCTGGCACTTGTGGCCTATGGAGAAATACATCCAATGAAGATTATAGAGATTTAGCTGTAGAGGATAAATGAAGAGATTGCTTAATTAAGTAAGCAGACTCTTTAGCTCATTTTTTGATCTATTTAATTTTAGGTGGTTTGGTTTATGGGTAACCTGGGTAAAGAGCACACTCCAAATTCTTGGTATTATCCTCCTGATAGTCATAATACTAGTTTCCCTTGTACACTGCATTCTCTCAAAGGTTTTAAATGCTTGCATGCAGCCATTGCTTGAATGTCAAATGGTCTCTCTTCAACTTTTGAATGACGAGAGCTGAAAGAAATGTGTGACCATGAGGACTCCATAACCTATGAATGATGTGGTGAGACCAGAAACCTGAAATAATCGGAATCAAGAGTGGCGCTAACACCCTAAGTTTTGGTCACACTGTCACCTAAGTGAAAACCTGATCAAAAGGGGGGGAATTTTCTTTTTACGCAAAAGCATAGGAGGCCATTGTTTTGGACTGATTTCATGCACTAGGCCCCAAAAGACCAAACCAAACCAAAACAGAGTCGCTTGTGCTAAGACTTTAAGGAAACACATAGATCCTAGAAAAGATCAGGTTTTGTTTTTCTCCTGCAAATTTCCTGAACAAACATTGCTGACAGAATAGGTATCCACCCCCTGAAGTTCCCATTAAATCTTTAACCCAATTCATTTCCTCTTGCCTAGAGACCATTAAGCTTTAGATGATCATGTGACAAGGGTTCCAGCCAGTTCCAGGTGAAGATGCCTCCCCTGACCATTAAGGAGCTACCCTTCCTCCACTAGACAGAGCAAGGCAAGAGGTCTATGATCCCCACGCCAGTCATAAAGCATTTACAGAAGAAAGACCATCGGTTGCTCCACCTCCCATAAAGATTTACGGAGATCACATCTTTCAGTGGGGAAATGAAGCAGGAGAATAGGGCCTAGAGGCAGAGAACAAAAGGACTTTCTAGGACTAAAACAAGTGGAAACACTTCTTCTAGGAACACTGTATTGGTATGGAAAAATTTCTCAGTGAGCATGTCCAGTAAACACACTATGCATGAGGCCACTCCCAAACGCTAGCAGGCTACTACACATGCAGATGGCCTAATCCAGGGGAAGAGTCAGGGAAGAGCAATGCAAGACCCTGGAAGTATGCCAACATATAAAACCCCAAGTCAAAAGATCAAATTTCTACAGGAAAGATTAGCTATTCTATAGGCAGAGCAACCCCAAGGGCTGCTGATTGCCAATTTTTATGGTTATTTCTTGATTATACACTAAACAAAGGGGGGATTTTTCATGCCTCCCCTTTGTAGACCGTATAGAGTAACTTCATGACATTGCCATGGCATTTGTAAACTGTCACAGCCCTGGTGGAAGTGTAGCAGTGAGGACGACCAGAAGTCACTCTTGTTGCCATCTCGGTTTTGGTGAGTTTTAGCTGACTTGTTTACTGCAAACTGTTCTACAGACAAAGTCTCTATGACCTGTATTTTGTGCCAAACTCCTATCTTATCCTTTTACTTAGAATGCCTTAACTGTCTGGAAATGCAACCCAGGAGGTCTCAGCCTCATTTTACACAGCTCCTGTTTAAGATGGAGTTGCTCTGGTTCACATTCCTCTGACATTTCTACTCTCCCTTTTATAAGAGAACCCTTAATCCTAACAGTTGCAGAAGGATGAAGATTCATCTTTAACTTCTTCAGGCTGAATGGGGCAAAGATATTTCTGTGTAACTATTAGGATCTCTTATGTTCAGGGTACAGAGGAGTTCAGTCAGAATGCATTAACATGATAACATGATGAAGGCCATTCATAACTCTTGAGTTTCAACAAAAGGTGATATCTGGAAGATTTTTTTAAAGGTTGAGTAAGTTTATCCTCTATTCCTACACAAAGAGCACAACAACTAGATATTTTAAAACAATAAAGCAAAATAAGCAAAATTGTCCTAAGTTAACTACACTAGAAGGCTTTTCATGAACTGGGCAACTGTTGAAACCAATCTGATATGGGGTCACTAGCTGATTCCAGTGTGCCCAGAATTGGAATATTGGTTCAGATTTTTACATTATCCATTCCTTCATTTTCTTCTCAGCAGCAACCAGAGATTGCTGGTTGGTTCACAGGAATAAGCAGGGTTACTCTAAATTGCAGAAAAAAAACTCAAAACAACTGATGAGACTAGAGTCTAATAGCAGGTACACCATAGTTCTTGAAACATAATTCTCCTTCCAGTTTCCCATTTTTACAAAGGACAAATCATGGTAAAACTGATTTGCTTTATTATGCTTGGCTGGATTCTTTATTTGAAGTGTAGCAAGAATAATTATTTTTCACATAAGCTTGTTTAAAAAATTGGCTTTGATGGAACTCTGTTTCATGAAAGGAATCTCAGATAAGGCTTTTTCAAAGTCAAGCCCAACCATGGGTTTTTTACCCTCAAATATCTAACAGTTGGCTAAATTCCTCAACTCTTGAGGTTTCAAGACAATGTAGGGCTCTTAGGCCTGTCCTGTCAGGAAGTGACATTCTTTACTGACCAAAGGTCAGGAACCCTATAGAGGGACTGTGTAGACAAGGTATGAGGTCAGTTTTCTGAAGGGGTTTTTATTGGCTTTACTAGTCAAGTTTGATTCCTTAAAGGAAAGCACACCATTCCAGTCAAAGCCTTGATAAAATGAACAATTTCTCCAATTGTGTCTTGTTGCAAAAGAAAACTGATTCTTATTACACTTACGCAAATAACTACATTGCCATAAGTTAAGAATACCCATAAACCGTTTTCAAATTCTGGATAAATCAGCAGACAGAAACAAATGTGCTCCTGATTTTGTTTATAGAAGCATACTTTACCTAGTTGTTAAAAGCTGTAAGCAGCTTAAAATAAAATTTTCTAGACTCTGAAAAACAAAACAAAGGATTAGCAACATTTTAAGCACAGTCAAAAAGATTACTTCAGACTTTTTTAGTTTAGTCCATGCAGTTAACTCCTGTTCTGAAAAATAGTCATAAATATTTCAGCTCTTCATGAGAGTCCTGAAAATTTTTTCCTCTATTCTAATGTCACAATTTCCAAAGATATCAGAAAACCTGCATTTAGCACCTGTGAAAGTCCTATCATTGATTATAAAACCACCTTTTAAAGACAGTTAAAACAAGGCAATTGTCTGTGGATGACAACATGTTTTAGGGCAGCCACAGTCAAAAACATGATTGACAAAGAAATTTGGTTGCCCTTGTGGTTTACAATGATTTTATGTAACAACTATTAATAACATACACTAAGTCACATCAAAATTATAGATTTTTATAATTTTGGAACACATACCAGCAACGTGTTTATACAAATACAGCCCAAAGAAAGCCAAACACCATTTCATATTTGACGGTGCTTCCTGTGTGACTTTTATATCAAATAAGCCAAATTTCACTTCTGTGTTAGTGTACTATTTTTTTTTTTTTTTTTTTTTTTTTTTTTTTTTTTT
>NC_045438.1:119010241-119266818 GCF_002776525.5 Piliocolobus tephrosceles | reverse complement strand
GTACTTTTTTTTTTTTTTTTTTTTTTTTTTTTTTTTGTTGAGACGGAGTCTTGCTCTGTCGCCCAGGCTGGAGTGCAGTGGCCGGATCTCAGCTCACTGCAAGCTCCGCCTCCCGGGTTCACGCCATTCTCCTGCCTCAGCCTCCCAAGTAGCTGGGACTACAGGCGCCCGCCACCTCGCCCGGCTAGTTTTTTGTATTTTTAGTAGAGACGGGGTTTCACCGTGATAGCCAGGATGGTCTTGATCTCCTGACCTCGTGATCCGCCCGTCTCGGCCTCCCAAAGTGCTGGGATTACAGGCTTGAGCCACCGCGCCCGGCTGTGTTAGTGTACTATTAATGTTAAACCCAATTTTTAATAAAATCTTATAGACAAATCTATCCATTTTTAATGTCTGACCATAAGGTAATATTCTCTTAAACCTTTTATAACTGTTTACAAATTTTTGTTAAATAGTAGATCCGTGCTCTAAGAAAAACCTGTTGTGCTTTTATTCCAATGTTTAATTTTTAGAAAAACTGAAATGATACCCCTTTAACTTTAGTCAATATGTTCACACACAGAATTTCTTTTACAATTAATTTTTCACAAAACTTTCACAACTTGCTTAAAACTTCAGCTTCATCTGAACTCAAACAATCCTTTACCCTTTAGGCAAAAAAAAAGTCACATTCCCATGACTTCTTATAATTTTTTTAAACTGAAAACACATTTTACTTTCTTTATACACCTTGCATGTAAAGCTGTTTCTTCAGTAGTCTCAATTACATGTTACAATGTTAACTCTTAGCAACATTTACTTTTGGTGACAACCTTGGAAAGTTCAGGATTTTAATTATGTACTAAGTGTAGAGCCTAGGACCCAGATAGAAGTGCAGATAAGGTCTGACTTTTTCCAATGTCTAACTCCACATGTCTCAGGCTTTACCTAGCTGTAAAGTAGGCAAGCTGTACAGTGAAGTGTCATAGTGGCATCTTATGAAGCATTTAGGAGGCCTAATCACCTTTAAATTGCACATTTCTTGCACAAATTCCATTTTATAAATTCTTTCATGACTTACCCAGACCATCTATGAAGTGTTTGGGCTTTCTGACTTGTCCTAAACATCTGTCTTTTTAAACAACCAGTTATTTTACTTTAGGACAAGGATTTACCAAACAAGATTTTTTCTTATATGAAATCTCTTTTCTTTATAACCTTGTGTACACAGATAGGGGACATGGCTAATTTAACATGTGCCCAGGCCTTTTTTTTTTTTGAGACACAGTCTCACTCTGTTGCCCAGACTGAAATGCAGTGGCGCGATCTCGGCTCACTGCAACCTCCACCTCCCAGGTTCAAGCAATTATCCTGCTTCAGCCTCCTGAGTAGAGGGAGTACAGGCACCTGCCACCATGCCCAACTAATTTTTTGTATTTTTATTAGAGATGGGGTTTCATCATGTTAGCCGGAATGGTCTTGATCTCCCAACGTCATGAGCCACGTGCCTCGGTCTCCCAAAGTGCTAGGATTACAGGCGTGAGCCCCTGCGCCTGGCCACATGTCCCCAGGCTTTAAATAGAATCTAATGCTCCAAAATAAATTGAAAATTTTTTGAGAGTTGAAGAAGCAGTTCATGACCTTAAAGAAAACCTAATGTCTAACCTGTATAATTTAGACCAAATGTTTACATTTTGAAGATATTTTTATTTTACCAATAATATTTAAAACTGCCCTTATTTCCCAAAGATTACTTAAGTCACATGAAATAAATAAAATATATTACACTTTGTACTTTTCTGACAAAATATTCTATTTGAGCTCTTATTATTAAACCAATTAATTAAAGCTCTTTTATATCACACACACAGCATACATAAATACATAGACAGAATAAGATAAAGGACTCATTCCCTAAGCCAGCAATTGAACCCTGAACCTGGGCTGCCATTGTGATGGCAGAGACCAAGAGAAAGTACTGCCACATGATTACAAGGTCACGCTTCCAAGAACATACGAGACAAGATAGAAACCTCATCCAGGTTTCTGTTTTTTTTCAGGGACTTGCAGCAAAGTTTGTAACTGACCAGTTTGCTGGGTCATCTTGAACAGTGGGCTTATGGGAGTCCTAAGTCCACATTCTATCCTAAGGTACCACTCTTTTATGACAGAACAATGCAAAAAGACACACAAAGCATACCAGATTTATTACAGTTTAAGACTAGCCTTGCAAATCCTTTTTCCCATTAATCAAAACTTTACAGAGAAAGTAAACACTAATTTTTACCATTCATTCAACAGGTTTGCACAGAGAGAGAAAGGAAAGGGAAGGGAGAAAAGCATTGCTTGCAGCAGGGTGGGGAAAGTGAGGTGCTCAGGGAGGCCAGAGAAAGACCCACCCATTGCAGCTGGCACGGAATCAAAAGTTCTGGTGGCTGCTTGTCAGTCGAGAAGGGATCTTTTTGAGCACTCCCATTGGCAATCAAGTTTCCCCTTTTATGGAGGAAAAAAGTTCCCCATGTCCCGTGATCCTTTACATGCCTAATTCTGTCACCCGCAGCTGTCACCAAAAAGTGCAAGGCAGATTAATCCAAAGAGATGGTTAACATTCCGTAGTGCCAAATCTGTTTTTAGCAAAAGGGACTTTACTGAGAGTGGCCTCTAATCCCTTACATCTTAGGAAGGACTCTGACCTTCCTAAGTTGGGCCTTGAACCCAAATTCAGTCAAACATCCTTACTTTTATTAAGAGGGGCCTTTTAGCCTACTCTGTCTTAGGAGAGACTCTAACTCCCCTAAGTGGGCCTCTAACCTAATCCCATTCTTTACCTGAGTATATGCGCCCCACTTACCTAAAGTCAGCCAATCAGTGCTGCAGTCTATTTCCTTTGGGTTGGGAGTCTCCTCAGTATTATCTTTTCATGGTCACTGGAAAGATGTTACAGGAAAGGGGTCCTGATCCAGACCACAAGAGAGGGTTCTTGGATCTCACAGAAGAAAGAATTCAAGGTGAGTCTATAGAGTAAGTGAAAGCAAGTTTATTAGGAAAGTAAAGGAATAAAGAATGGCTACTCCATAGCAGAGCAGCCATGAGGGCTGCTGGTTGCCCATTTTTATGTTCATTTCTTGAATATATGCTAAACAAAGGGTTGATTATTCATGCCTCCTCTTTTTAGACCATACAGGGTAACTTCCTGATGCTGCCATGGCATTTGCAAACTGTCATGGTGCTGGTGGGAGTGTAGCGGTGAGGACAACCAGAGGTCACTCTTGTCACCATCTTGGTTTTGGTGGGTTTTAGCAGACTTCTTTACTGCAACCTGTTTTATGAGCAAGATCTTTATGTCCATCTTGTGCTAACCTACTATCTTATCCTGTGACTTAGAATGCCTTAACCATCTGGGAATGCAGCCCAGTAGGTCTGAGCCTCATTTTACGTAGTCCCTATTTAAGATGGAGTTGCTCTGATTCACACACTTCTGACAAAACCATGCACTTGATCTCTCAAGTTGCCTGCTTGACCTTCTTCCAAGTGTACTTTACTTCCTTTCATTCCTGCTTTAAAGATTTTGAATAAACTTTCATTCCTGCTCTAAAACTTGCCTTGGTCTCTCTTTCTGCCTTATGTCCTATTGGTCAAATTATTTCTTCTGAGGAGGCAAGAATTGAGGTTGCTGCAGACCTGTATGGATTCACTGCTGGAACAGTACCAGATATATTTTATGCATGTGGAAAGATATATACTCTTATTCTGATGAATATTGTTTTCCGTGCATTGAAAGCTTCCGTGCATTGAAGGCTTTTACTGAGATAATGCCCACGTATGCAGCACAAGGCTTCTTTGAAATCATTATTTTCTCATGTTTAGTTTCAGCTATACAATACCATCATTGTAGATCTTATCAACAAAAGTGATGAGTGAAGTTTCGCTCTTGATATAGAGTAAGAGAGTTAAAGATAAAGAGTCCTGTCGTGTTCTGTGTCACAAATCTTTAAATCAGTTCCAATGTATATTTGTTGCCCCCTCCCATGGCATACAGTAGTAAAAACTATGATCCTCTTTATCATTATCTTGATTTTTTCTTTTGCTTGCATGGCTTGCCTGGTTTCTAATGAGAATTCCACTGTAATTCTTATTCTGTTTCTCTATCTGTAAGATACACTCCCTCCTTTTATTCATGTGACCTTGCTAAACTTACTAGTTCTAGTAGCTTTTCTGTTGGTTCCTTCAGATTTTCTACAATACCATTTTAATTTTCAAATTAAGGCAGTTTCTGCCTTTTTAATCTCTATACCTTTATTTTTTTTCCTTTACTTATTGCATTGGCTATAACATAAATAGTGAACCGTAAACCAGTAGTAAAATGCAAAGGTTCTCCATAATCATCTGAAGGGATTCTCTCCTTGGCTAGGGCACTCTGAAGTTTTACCTGAATGACTGTGTCAGGCCTTGGTGGAAAGTGGGGATCTAGCATGCCTCATTATACCTCTCTAGCATTAACATTAATGCAGACCTTAAGTCTGATAAAAAAAACATTTACAGTCTATTCTCTCTAAAGCCTGCTACTTGGAGGCTTCATCTGCATGATAAACCTAGGTCCCCACGACCCCCTAATGTAACCCAGACATTGCTTTCTACTGATAATAACTCTTTCAACTAATTGCCAATCAAAATATGTTTAAATCTACCTATGACTAGGAAGCCCCCCTGCTTCGAGTTGTACTGCCCTTCCAGATTGAAACAATGTAAATCTTACATGTACTGATTGATGTATTATGTCTCCCTACAATGTATAAAAGCAAGTTGTAGGCCTACTACCTTGGGCATAGGTTGTCAGGACCTCCTGAGACTGTGTCACAGGCACATCCTTAACCTTGGTAAATTAAACTTTCTAAATTGATTGACACCTGTTTCGGATACTTTTTGGTTTACAGAACAAAAATAGTACAAACTAACATCTTTGCCTTATTCCTGATTATGGATTCCAGATAAAAAGGATGCAATCATCTTTTCAATGACAAGAAATAAAAAGAAAAAACATTCAGTCATTCACTATTAAGTATAAGGTTAGCTCAGGGATTGATTTTGTAGATGCTGTATATTAGAATAAGAAAGTTACCTTCTATTCATAGATTTCTGAAAATTGTTTTGATTAGATGCTGTTGAATCTTGTCAAGTGCAATGATTTGCATTTTTTGAGATGAGTGTATTATATCTTTATTAGTATGGTATATTATATATATATATACACACACACACATATATTCATAATTTAGTATAATTTAACTTAATCTCTTTTCTGGGGAATAGCTTTTTTTTTTTTTCTTGAGATGGAGTCTCGCTCTGTCACCCAGGCTGGAGAGCAGTGGTGTGACCACGGCTCACTGCACGTTCCGCCTCCAGGGTTCACGCCATTCTCCTGTCTCAGCCTCCCGAGTAGCTGGGACTACAGGTGCCCAACACCATACCCAGCTAATTTTTTGTGATTTTAGTAGAGACGGGGTTTCACCATGTTAGCCAGGATGGTCTTGATCTCCTGATCTCATGATCCACCTGTCTTGGCCTCTCAAAGTGCTGGGATTACAGGCGTGAGCCACCACGCTTGGCTATGAATAGCTTCTTAACTGATTTCTTGCTCCCATTCTTGTCCTCTCACAATATTAGAACTAATAATATCACTCTTTAATATACTCTGATGATTTGCCATCTTAATTATAATAATATCCCAATTCTTTACCTTCCCTAGAGGGCACCATATAACCAGATTCCTGCCTAACTTTCTTACTTCTTTTTAATATTTTCTTTACCGTGCTCCCTCTACTCCAGCTGTTATAGACTTCTTGCCTTTAATCAAATATACCAAGTTTATTCTTACCTCAATAACGTACTCACTATTCTTGCTTGAAAGTCTCCTCCATCAAATTATCTATTGGTGGTTCTCTCACTTGTATTGTGTTTTTGTTTCATGAAACACAATTCAGATTTTGTCACTCTTCTGTTTAAAATCTTGCAATTGGTTGTTCGTTACTAACAGGATAAAATCAAAGCTCCAAATAGCATTTAGCACTTTAGAGATGATTTGCCTGATAATCTTATTTAAATTAACATTTCTCCCTCTCCTTCTACCCTCATTATGCTCTATCCTCTTCCCAAGTTTAGTTCATAGCATTTGTCATTTCCTGACATTGTATTAAGTATTTATTTGCAAGACAGTTTTCTTTCTCTTTCCTCTGCTAGAATGTGAACTTCATGAAATTTGGCATTTGGTATATCTTGCTAATTGTTATATTTCAAAGTGCCTAAATGAATAAATGAGACATAAGTGTCTTCAATAAATGTTTGTTGAGCACAGGAATGAATTATTATACACTGTGATGATTACCATGAGAAGAAACATAGGAGGTTCCAACGGCTGAATAGGAACAGCTCCAGTCTACAGCTCCCAGCATGAGCAACACAGAAGACGGGTGATTTCTGCATTTCCAACCGAGGTACTGGGTTCATCTCACTGGGGCTTGTTGGATAGTGGGTGCAGGACAGTGGGTGGAGCCCACCGAGCGTGAGCCAAAGCAGGGCAAGGCATTGTATCACCCAGGAAATGCAAGCAGTCAAGGAATTCCCTTTCCTAGCCAAGGGAAGCTGTGACAGATGGTCCCTGGAAAATCGGGTCACTCCCACCCTAATGCTGCACTTTTCAAGTGGTCTTAGCAAATCGCACACCAGGAGATTATATCCCACACCTGGCTCAGAGGGTCCTGTGCCCACGGAGTCTCACTCATTGCTAGCACAGCAGTCTGAGATTGAACTCCAAGGCAGCAGGGAGGCTGGGGGAGGGGAACCCGCCATTGCTGAGGCTTGAGTAGGTAAACCAAGTGCCAGGGAAGCTCCAACTGGGTGGAACCCACCACAGCTCAAGGAGGCCTGCCTGTCTCTGTAGACTCCACCTCTGGGGGCAGGGCATAGCCAAACAAAAGTCAGCAGAAATCTCTGCAGACTTAAATGTCCCTGTCTGACAGCTTTGAAGAGAGCAGAGTTTGAGATCTGAGAACGGATGGACTGCCTCCTCAAGTGGGTCCCTGATCCCCGAGTAGCCTAACTGGGAGGCACCCTCCAGTAGGGCCAGACTCACACCTCACATGGCTGGGTACCCCTCTGAGACAAAGCTTCCAGAGGAACGATCAGGCAGCAACATTTGCTGTTCAGCAATATTCGCTGTTCTGCAGCCTCCACTGCTGATAACCAGGCAAACAGCATCTGGAGTGGACTTCCAGCAAACTCCAACAGACCCACAGCTGAGGGTCCTGACTGTCAGAAGGAAAACTAACAAACAGAAAAGACATCCACACCAAAACCCCATCTGTACGTCACCATCATCAAAGACCAAAGGTAGGTAAAACCACAAAGATGGGGAAAAACAGAGCAGAAAAGCTGAAAAATCTAAAAATCAGAGCACCTCTCCCCCTCCAAAGGAACGCAGCTCCTCACCATCAATGGAACAAAGCTGGAAGGAGAATGACTTTGATGAGTTGAGAGAAGAAGACTTCAGAAGATCAAACTTTTCTGAGCTAAAGGAGGAATTTCGAACCCATCACAAAGAAGCTACAAACCTTGAAAAAAAATTAGATTAGATGAATGGCTAACTAGAATAACCAGCATAGAGAAGCCCTTAAATGACATGATGGAGCTGAAAACCATGGCACGAGAACTACGTGACAAATGCACAAGCTTCAGTAGCCAATTCAATCAACTGGAAGGAAGGGTATCAGTGATTGAAGATCAAATGAATGAAATGAAGCCAGAAGAGAAGTTTAGAAAAAAAAGAGTAAAAAGAAATGAACAAAGTCTCCAAGAAATATGAGGCTACATGTAAAGACCAAATCTATGTCTGATTAGAGTACCTGAAAGTGATGGGGAGAATGGAACCAAATTGGAAAACACTCTGCAAAATATTACCCAGGAGAACTTCCCCAACCTAGCAAGGCAGGCCAACATTCAAATTCAGGAAATACAGAGAATGCCACAAAGATACTCCTTGAGAAGAGCAAAGATACTCCTTGAGAAGAGCAACTCCAAGACACATAGTTGTCAGATTCACCAAAGTTGAAATGAAGAAAATATGTTAAGGGCAGCCAGAGAGAAAGGTCTGGTTACCCACAAAGGGAAGCCCATCAGATTAACAGTGGATCTCTTGGCAGAAACTCTAGAAGCCAGAAGAGAGTGGGGGCCAATATTCAACGTTCTTAAAGAAAAGAATTTTAAACCCAGAATTTCATATCCAGCTAAACTAAGCTTCATAAGTGAAGTAGAAATAAAATCCTTTACAGACAAGCAAATGCTTAGAGATTTTGTCACCACCAGGTCTGCCCTACAAGAGCTCCTGAAGGAAACACTAAACATGGAAAGCAACAACCGGTACCAGCCACTGCAAAAACATGCCAGATTGTAAAGACCATCGATGCTAGGAAGAAACTGCATCAACTAATGAGCAAAATAACCAGCTAGCATCTAAATGACAGGATCAAATTCACACATAACAATATTAACCTTAAATGTAAATGGGCTAAATGGTCCAATTAAAAGACACAGACTGGAAAATTGGATAAAGAGTCAAGACCCATCAGTGTGCTATATTCAGGAGACCCATCTTACATGCAGAGACACACATAGGCTCAAAATAAAGGGATGGAGGAAGATCTATCAAGCAAAGGGAAAACAAAAAAAAGCAGGGGTTGCAATCCTAGTCTCTGATAAAACAGAATTTAAAACAACAAAGATAAAAAGAGACAAAGAAGGCCATTACATAATGGTAAAGGGATCAATTCAAGAAGAAGAGCTAACTATCCTAAATATATATGCACCCAATACAGGAGCACCCAGATTTATAAAGCAAGTCCTTAGAGACCTACAAAGAGACTTAGACTCTCACACAATAATAATGGGAGACTTTAACACCCTGCTGTCAACATTAGACAGATCAATGAAATAGAAAGTTAAAAAGGATATCTAGGAATTGAACTCAACTCTGCACCAAGCAGACCTAATAGACATCTACAGAACTCTCCACCCCAAATCAACAGAGTATACATTCTTCTCAGCACTACATCACACTTATTCCAAAATTGACCACATAGTTGGAAGTAAAGCACTCCTCAGCAAATATGCAAGAACAGAAATTATAACAAACTCTCTCAGACCACAGTGCAATCAAACTAGAACTCAGGATTAAGAAACTCAGCCAAAACTGCTCAACTACTTGGAAACTGAGCACCTACACCTGAATGACTACTAGGTACATAACAAAATGAAGGCAGAAATAAAGATGTTCTTTGAAACCAATGAGAACAAAGATACAACATACCAATATCTCTGGTACACATTTAAAGCAGTGTGTAGAGGGAAATGTCCACAAGAGAAAACAGGAAAGATCTAAAATTGACACCCTAACACCACAATTAAAAGAACTAGAGAAGCAAGAGCAAACACATTCAAAAGCTAGCAGAAGGCAAGAAATAACTAAGATCAGAGCAGAACTGAAGGAGATAGAGACACAAAAAACCTTTCAAAACATCGATGGATCCAGAAGCTGGTTGTTTGAAAAGATCAACAAAAATGATAGACCACTAGCAAGACTAATAAAGAAGAAAAGAGAGAAGAATCAAATAGATACAATAAAAAATGAAATAGGGGATATCACCACTGATCCCACAGAAATACAAACTACCATCAGAGAATACTATAAACACCTCTATGCAAATAAACTAGAAAATCTAGAAGAAATGGATAAATCCCTGGGCACATACACCCTCCCAAGACTAAACTAGGAAGAAGTTGAATTCCTGAATAGATCAATAACAGGCTCTGAAATTGAGGCAATAATTAATAGCCTACGAACCAAAAAAAAATCCAGGACCAGATGGACTCACAGCTGAATTCTACCAGAGGTACAAAGAGGAGCTGGTACCATTCCTTCTGAAACTATTCCAATCAGTAGAAAAAGAGGAAATCCTCCCTAACTCATTTTATGAGGCCAGCATCATCCTGATAGCAAAGGCTGGCATAGACACAACAAAAAAAGAGAATTGTTGACCAATATCCCTGATGAACACCAATGCAAAAATCCTCAATAAAATACTGGCAAACCAAATCCAGCAGCACGTCAAAAAGCTTACCATGATCAAGTGGGCTTCATCCCTGGGATGCAAGGCTGGTTCAACATACCCAAATCAATAAACATAATCCAGCATATAAACAGAACCAAAGATAAAAACCACATGATTATCTCAATAGATGCAGAAAAGGCCTTTGACAAAATTCAACAGCCTTTCATGCTAAAAACTCTCAATAAATTAGGTACTGATGGAACATATTTCAAAATAATAAGAGCTATTTATGACAAACACACAACCAGTATCATACTGAATGGGAAAAAACTGAAAACATTCCCTTTGAGAACTGGCAAAAGACAGGGATGCCCTCTCTCACCACTCCTATTCAACATAGTGTTGGAAGTTCTGGCCAGGGCAATCAGGCAGGAGAAAGAAATAAAGAGTATTCAATTTGGAAAAGAGAAAGTCAAATTGTCTCTGTTTGCAGATGACATGATTGTATATTTAGAAAATCCCATTGTCTCAGTCCAAAATCTCCTTAAGCTGATAAGCAACTTCAGCAATGTCTCAGGATACAAAATCAATGTGCAAAAATCACAAGCATTCTTATACACCAATAACAGACAAGCAGAGACCCAAATCATGCGTGAACTCCCATTCACAATTGTTTTAAAGAGAATAAAATACCTAGGAATCCATCTTACAAAGGATGTGAAGGACCTCTTCAAGAAGAACTACAAACCACTGCTCAACAAAATAAAAGAGGACACAAACAAATGGAAGGACATTCCATGCTCATGGATAGGAAGAATCAATATCATGAAAATGGCCATACTGCCCAAGGTAATTTATAGATTCAATGTCATCCTCATCAAGCTACCAATGACTTTCTTCACAGAATTGGAAAAAACTACTTTAAAGTTCATATGGAACCAAAAAGGAGCCTGCATTGCCAAGACAATCCTAAGCCAAAAGAACAAAGCTGGAAGCATCACACTATCTGACTTCAAACTATACTACAAGGCTATAGTAATCAAAACAGAATGATACTGGTACCAAAACAGAGATACAGACCAGTGGAACAGATCAGAGACCTCAGAAATAACACCACACATCTACAACCATCTGATCTTTGACAAACCGGACAAAAACAAGAAACAGGGAAAGGATTCCCTATTTAATAAATGGTGCTGGGAAAACTGGCTAGCCATAAGTAGAAAGCTGAAACTGGATCCCTTCCTTACACCTTATACAAAAATTAATTCAAGATGGATTAAAGACTTAACTGTTAGTCCTAAAACCATAAAAACCCAAGAAGAAAACCTAGGGAGTACCATTCAGGACATAGTCATTGACAACGACTTCATGTCTAAAACACCAAAAGCAATGGCAACAAAAACCAAAATTGACAAATGGGATCTAATTAAACTAAAGAGTTTCTGCACAGCAAAAGAAACTACCATCAGAATGAACAGGCAACCTACAGAATGGGAGAAAATTTTTACAATCTACTCATCTGACAAAGGGCTAATATCCAGGATATACAAAAAACTCAAACAAATTTACAAGAAAAAATCAAACAAACCCATCAAAAAGTGGGTGAAGGATATGAATAGACACTTCTCAAAGGAAGACATTTATGCAGCCAACAGACACATGAAAAAGTGCTCATCATCACTGGCCATCAGAGAAATGCAAATCAAAACCACAATGAGATACCCTCTCATGCCAGTTAGAATGGCGATCATTAAAAAGTCAGGAAACAACAGGTGCTGGAGAGGATGTGAAGAAATAGAAACACTTTTACACTCTTGGTGGGACTGTAAACAAGTTCAACCATTGTGGAAGACTGTGTGGCGATTCTTCAAGGATCTAGAACTAGAAATATCATTTGACCCAGCCATCCCATTACTGGGTATATACCCAAAAGATTATAAATAATGCTGCTATAAGGACACATGCACACATATGTTTATTGCAGCACTATTCACAGTAGCAAAGACTTGCAACCAACCCAAATGTCCATCAATGATAGACTGGATTAAGAAAATGTGGCACATATACACCATGGAATACTGTGCAGCCATAAAAAAGGACGAGTTCATGTCCTTTGTAGGGACATGGATGAAGGTGGAAACCATCATTCTCAGCAAACTATCACAAGGACAAAAAAACAAACACCACATGTTCTCACTCACAGGTGAGAATTGAACAATGAGAACACTTGGACACAGGAAAAGGAACATCACACACTGGGACCTGTTGTGGGGTGGGAGGAGGGGGGAGGGATAGCATTAGGAGATATACTTAATGTAAATGACGAGTTAATGGGTGTAGCACACAAACATGGCACACGTATACATATGTAAGAAGCCTGCACATTGTGCACATGTACCCTAGAGCTTAAAGTATAATAAAAAAGAACAACAAGGAGAAAAGAATATCACAAATATAGCTTTTGGCTTTGAAAAAAAAAAGGAGAAGAAATATAGGGAGCTCTGAGAGAAAATGGTGGGAGTTTCTCTAGATTATATGCTCAAAATAATCTGTTGATGAAATGATGTTTAATGTGAAGTAGCAATTCTAGCAAATAATACAGTGATCACTCTTCCAAACAAAGCAACAGCAAACACAAACACCATAAGGTAAAAATGATCTTGAGGAATTTGAGGTAATTTAATGGGCTCATCCTACTGGAGCAGAGGAAATGAGGGAGGGTGAATGAAGTGAGATTGGAGAGGCAAATATAAAAAAGATTATTCAGCTTCTTGCAGATCAGTTTAAGATCATGAATATTATACTAATTACTTCTGAAGCCTATTGAAAGGTTTTGAATGGAGACTAATTAGGAAATTTATTGCTTAAGAGATTAAGAGATGCAGCCAAAAATATCATCTAGGAGCTGCCTTGGTGGTCCTGCACCTTCCTGTTTTCCTTTGCCTCATGACTACTTAGATCCTTGAAATTTTTACTGAAGTTTGATACTGAGTAAACATGTCCATCTGATATGACAACCTAATCATTGATATTACCTGAAAGGAAAAAATCAAACATATAGCACTGGGATAAAGGAACTGAAGGTTAAGAGTAAAAGTCTAGGAAAGAATAACTAGATAAACTGAAGAAAAGCTATGATGTGTCATAGAGTCAAGAAAAAAATTCTTGTATTTATTTTCAAAATACTTTTTATTTTGCATTGTTTTCTTAGACTTACCGAAAATTTGGTAAGATAGTACAGAGAATTCCCAGATAGCCCTCACCCAGTTTCAGTTTCTCTAATGTTATCATCTTACATTACCCTGCTATATTTATCAAGATTAAGAAATCAACACTACTGTTAAAAATACTCCAGATTCTATTCAGACTTCATCAGTTTTTTCATTACTGATCTTTTTCTTTTCCAGGATCTGATCCAAGAAAGCACATTGCATTTGGCTCCCATGTCTCCTTAGTCTCATGTGGTCTGTGATTGTTTCTCAGGATTTTCTTATTTTCCATGATTTTTACAGTTAGGAGGAATACTCTAAAATACCCCAGGGATATTTTGTAGAATGTCCTTCAGCTTGAGTTTGCTATATGTTTTAGCTCATAACTAGATTGGGATTATGAATTTTTAGAAAGGTTGCATAGAACAAATCCACATGACTTATCACTAGTGACGTTAATGTTGATCACTTGGTGAAGAAGGCATTTGTCATTTTTCTCCCCTGTAAAATTACTATGTTTCCCTTTCCATATTCCACTCTTTGGAAGTGAGTCACAAATTTTAGTGAAGACTCACAAGGTAGGGGACTGAGTGCTACCTCCTTGAGTGTAGGGTATTTACCTACATTATCTTGGATTCTTTTTAAAGGAAAGTTTATCAAAGAGAAGAGAGGTTTAAAAATGAAGGTGTGATCATATTCTACTGTAAAATTTATGCAGGTAAAAAAAGGATTATATTGATTTTGGCAAAATAAAAGTCAGGGTTGTTTTAGGAGGAACAGCTTCAACTCAGTTGTGAGGATGCCAGTCAGATGATTGTAAAGAAGGGTGAATGAGTGAAAGGAATTAAGACAGCATATGGGAACATGTCTTTGAAGATGCTTAGCCTTAGAGTGGAGCTAGGAAAGGCAACTACAGCCAAGCACTCATGTAAAAATTCTATTGTTCCTTTTGTACATTTTGTTCTAGGAACATAATTCTCACTTTCAATCCAGGGTTTTACTGAATTTAGTCATGTGAGAATACCACTTTCAAAATTTTCACCCTAATTAAATTCAGTAAATTTAAATCACAAAGTTTATATATAAAAATCCAAAGTTATTGTTATAGATTTTGTTACTTTTAAACCATTTGTATGAAAAAGATTTTTGTAAAATAAAAAGCAGATCCAGAAGAAAAAGATTTGGAATCAAATGTGTATCAAACATGCCGACAATTTCCCAGCTAGTATATGCTAAATCTAAGTAGATGCCAAATCTAAGTAGATAATCTGACTCCTCTCTACATAGCCCTACTCAGTGTGTAATGCGAATTTAATAAATGCTGTTTGAACAATTGCAGGAGGCCTTGCAACTGTCCCTGACAAACGGATGTTGACAGGAATATGTGAGCTTCAAATTTTCACAGTTACTATAGAGATCTTCATACTCGCAACCATTGGCTGGAATAAAAACAAAGAAACCAGTCACTTCATTATCATTTTCTTCCATAACAACAACACATACAATACATTCTATATGAACAGAGAGTAGGGAAGTGAGCAAACAAACTGGCATTATTACACTAAGATGGCCATTTTATCTCTTGAGGGACACATAAGGTCTCTTAGGTAAACACACTGATTCCTTTTTAAATTCGAGCTTTTGGGAATGTTTCTAAGATGAACTGATATATTTTCCTCACTCAACGTGTGAGCAGAGTAAAATTAAAGTAAATGGATTTCTCTGGAACTGCGATATCCAAAATGGTAGGTACTTGTCATGTGGTTGTTTAAACTTAAATTAATCAAAATTAAATAAAATTAAAATTTCAGGTCTTTCCTCAACAACACCAGTTACATCACGTGCTCAGTAGCCATGTGTCTAAGGGCTACTTCATAGGAAAGTGAGAATATTGAATATCTTCATCATTGTAGAAAGTCATTGAACACAGTTATTCTAGACTCTAATGCCACCAGTCTTTCTCTCAGGTCTAAGTAATTATTATAGGAAGATGTAAATGTATAAAGTAAAAGGTGGAGAGAATGTCATTGTGATTATTGGACATTTCTACTTGGATGTCCTTCAGTGGCCACAAACTCAACAAATCTCAAACTAAATTCATCATCCTGTCTACAAGCTTGACATTTCTTTGTTTTTTCCCAACAATTCTTCACTTGGTTCATCCAGTTTCAGAGAAATGGCACTCCCAACTATTAAACAATTCAAGCCAGGAGCCAGGAATCAACTGAAACTTGTTTCTATTTTTTTTTTTTTTTGTAATCAATATTCAACAATACCAGGTAACAACAACTGACTAGTCTACTTTTTTCCAATTTTTCATATGTCTATGTTTTTCATTCATTTTGCACTAATGCAATAAAGATACCCATTTGTTTTTGAGTGTGTGTTTTTCCAGCAGTCTCCTAGCTGATTTTCAACCAATTGCTTCTTCCTACTACTGTCGGGAGCTCCTTAGAAAACACAGTTCAGATATTATCATTCTTCTGTTTAAAATTTTTCAGTTGGCTGATCATTACTAATAAGATAAATTTCAAGCTTCTTAGAAAACAGCATTTGGCAGTGCTGGAAATATTTGGATTTTCCTTCTTTAGTTGATTTATAGCTTTGGTATTGTCAATATTCTGAATTATAGCTATACAATTCAGTCAGAAAAAAAAATGTTACAATTCAGTCAGGTGAATGCATTTGAAAGGTAAAAATCTCAACGAATGGATCGACTATATTGTCAGTAATAATTTTAGTAATACATCCTAGTTAAACAAACATATCAACTCTTTGTATTTTTATTTATAAAAGCATAAAATGAAATTGTATGAGATATATATTTATTTTACTCCTTTTTGCTAAAATATTTTGAGGCTTCTGTGAGTTAATACTACATACAGATTTGATTTTGACTTTAAAAATGCATACAAAAATTATTGGCAAGCTGAAGTGCAAGTGATTATTATATTAAACTTGATGCCTCTAACTACACTATGGCAAATGTGAGGAAGTTAGTATGATAAATTCATTAGCATATGAGAAATTGCAGTATTTGGAGTCCCTGTCTGGATTGAGCCATATTCTATGGTCTCATACTCTTAGATGTATATTCGTTTTTCTTTTTTAATATATGCTGTATTTTGTATAATGATATAAACTTTTATGAGAAGAAACTTCATATTTAATTATAATATGTCATTTCCACAGACACATTTTCATATATGCCAATATATAACACGGATGGTAAATGTTTAATCAGGTTACATATGATAACAGGTCAAATTTTACATTGCAAATAATACATGGATACTGAACAGTGTAAAATGTTCACTTAAAAGCACTCCATAAGTCTGGGTGTGATGGCTCACACCTGTAATCCCAGTACTTTGGGTGGCTAAGGTGGGCGGATCTCTTGATGGCCAGAAGTTCGAGACCAGTGTGGCCAACATGGCAAAATCCTGTCTCTACAAAAAGTACAAAATTAGCCACGTGTGCTGGCACGTGCCTGTAGTCCCACCTACTCAGGAGGCTGAGGCATTAGAATCACTTGATCCCTGCAAGCGGAGGTTGCAGTGAGTTGAGATGGCACAACTGCACTACAGCCTGGGTGACAGAGCCAGACAGATTTTTTTTTTTTTTGTCCTTTGCATGAAAGCATTGCTTAAGTTGGTTGTCTTCAGAGTTCCCAATTCTTAGAAGAAATGTCAGATCATTTTATTTTATTATCAAGTTAATCACTTCAAACTTACTGCATAGTCCATCGTCACAGTTATTTGGGCAACTGGCACAAGGTGCTCCTTGTTCATAAGGGACATATAGTCTGTTAACCCAATTACCACTGAAATTTGAAATAAAAAATGTCAAATATTTTTCATTTTTCTGTTTAGTTTATGTTCCAAGGTTAGTATCAGTCACCAAATATACATGGGTATTTATTAAATGTTTTTAATTATGTCAAATAATTAAAAATAATATTCTCAGAGTATATTCAGACAATAATGTAAATTAAGAGAATAACTCACACATTCATTCACTTTCCTGACCATAGTCTTGCAACCTGAGAAACTGAAGTAGCATAATTAAAGTCTAAAGTTTTTAGAGCGTATTTCAATATGGCAACACACTTCATCTCCCAATAGACTTGGTCAAATTGCTGAGATGATGTACCACAAGGTGCTGGCAAGGGTTAAAACACATCCCCTAGAGAGATAAGAAAAGTTCCTGAAGCACAGAAGGTTGCAATATGAAAAATAACATTTAATGTTAAATGTAGCTTATAATTAAAAATAAAAAATACCATAATTTCTATGACATGAAGAAGGGTAAGTACAGTTTAGCATAAATTTTGGCTTTTAGGTGGGGTGGTGATTTTCACATGGTTTTTGCTGTATGTTTGTGAAAGGGTATTGTGCTTGGGAAGGTTTGGGAATGTCTAAAGGTGGTATGTATGAGATGTTTATGTTTGCCAAGAATGGGAATGTTAGGGGATAAAAAGATTTAACTAATACTAATCTCCTCTGTGTGTTCATCTTACAGTGACAAGCCTGTACCTCATTTATGATTATTTTCCTATCGGTAATTATCATCTGAAAATACAAGAAAGTCAAAGTCTTGATTGCACTAAGCAGGTTAACAGTCCAAGTCAATGTAGCTGAATCTCAGCCTTCCTTCATAGAATATAGCTGTAGGTGTGTGAGCACTTAAAAAAATGTGAAATAGATATCAAAGTGTTCTGGAAGTTATCTTTTCCCTGCTTTCTCTCATTACTACTTCCAACTCTCACTCAGATGCAGACTCAAGATGCTCTCCTCTCATGACCAGGCATTTGGAGGCAGTCTCCCAGGGTCTTTCAATTTTCTGCATTAACAATGATAATTCTTTGCTGAAAAATGACCTTACGGGTCATATTTCTCAAACTGGAAGCCTACATCACCTGGGATATCTACAGCCTCAAAATAAGTCATGCAGAAAGCTAAGTTTGGGGAAAGCCCCTCCCACTAGTGGTGAACAATTTCAAATATTAAAAGGAAATTAAAGCTAATAGATATGTTGTGAATATATCTTCAATATATCCACAGATTGTTTTTGTGTAAGTGAAATATATTGCTTGAGAAAAAAGTGGACTTTCTTCAAGAAACCCAAAATAATTAAGAAATTATGATCTTAACGGATGGTTCCATGAAATGTTTTTGTGGTAAATTCCAAGAAGCAAAAATTTAAGATATTATCTTTTCTTGGCTATTTGAAACATATTGGGGATCTCTTGAAAAGTCTTTGAAGTCCAAGATTTAATCATTTCTTAATGTATAATGTGAAATTTTCTGATAAGTATGAGTAAGAGCATTTGAGCAGAAAGGACTGATATTACTAAAATGGGTCATTACTCATTTGTTTGTCACCTTACTTTATCCCTGGACTAATTGTCAAGCTTTCGGTTTCTCGTGTGTAAACTTAGCATGAACTGATAAAATTATATTTAGACAACTACACACTACCTGTACTCATGAAGTAACCATGAGCATAGGAAAAGGCAACTGAGAGAGGAGACAAATTATTTTAGGCATGAGGAAAGACAGTTCCCTATTCAATAATACTTGGAACTGGAACTGAAAACTTTATCTTTCTGCGAAGTAGATTGAATGTATCTCAACTTCAGAAAATATTTCTAAAGATTAATCTCCTTCACCTTTAATGAAATATGCTTTTTGGTTTGTTTTTATATTAAATATTAAATTGTATTTAGCATTATTGACAATAAACTCTAAAATATATACTTACGTAGGACAATATTGGCAAACATAGTAGTATTTGAGAACTCTTTGATTGGGACAGTGGGCAATTCCACATCCAACGAGGTAGGAAGAGTACCAAACAACCTATAAACCCATAAGTGAACATACGAGAGCATATTAGAGAAGAAGGAAATACCAAAAAACAAATAGTAGGAAATACAAAATGGAGACGAATGTTACCGACATATTTTGCCTATACCTTATGGCTATATTTAGTTAAATTATTGAATCAAACTAAAAGACTTTTAAAATATTACATTTCCATGTGCATTCCTTTTTGAGACTTAGACAAAGATTATGTTTCCCTACCATGATCCTGCAGACTATTGAAAAATGACAGCTCACAGCTGAAATACTCACCAAATGCCAGACTATTCTATATTCACTTGAAATTTTCCCCCAAATTCAACTTGGAATCAGTCAAAATTTGAAGAATCCTTTTTTTAGGGCACTTATAAAGGAAGTGGTTTTTCATTTCTTCTCCTTACCTGTGTATAATGTCCAACCACAGCATTGGGAGTCTTTGGCCCTACACCAAAGTCAAAATCCTTGTATTCATCAAACCAGCTTTGGATTGCTTGTGACCATGAATTGGGGGCACTGGACATGTAGAGATTCTCACCACATTTTAGACCTAAGAAGGAACAGACCACTCATGAGGAAAGCAATAAAGCATGCAATGGCAAAATACACACACACCCCGACCCCACCACACACACAGCAGAATCCCTGTTTTTTAAATACTGTCCCCAATGCCCATCATTAATGAATATCAACTAATACACAAGGAGGGTGCCTCAGATCCTTATCAGCTATAAGCTGAATAGAAGCCAGATTTGCCCAATACTTGAGGTTGGTCTCAACATTCAAAACTTTGAGTAGATGGAGAAGCCTTTTTTCTTTAATATCTGCTCTCCCTGGATTCATTTATTTACACACTGAATTCTTCACATGGGTGAGCCTTATGAGCTTTCAGCTTTGTAATGTGAGCTTGCTGAAGGCAGACTTCAACTTAGTAATTCCTCTCCTGCTCTAGTCCATATTCACCAGAGATTTTCATGTATAGGAATCTGAATAAGTGGTTAGAATTATTATTTTGTGTGAATTTTTTAAAAAGTCTTAGGCTCAGTCTTTAAGAGCCCTAAACATGAAGAAAATGACACCATAAAAGACAATATTTTCACAGGTTACAGGCCACCTCTTCGCAAATCAGAACATCACAGGCCACACTTTGCTCAAAAAATAAGGAAAAAAAGTGTCTTGCAGCCCAGAAATACTTCAATGCTTTTTCAAGCCCTGAAATTAATATTTATATTTGGATGGCTTAACATGGAATGTCTACATGCTACTTAAAGAGAGTATAAACTACCTTTGTATAGCTCCTTTAAGAGGGAAAGAAAGAAGCTAAGATTTTAACAATAGATTGGGATTTTCAAGACCATTTCTGTCAATCTTCTGGTGACCATAATTACCCCCTTTCATAAATTTACTATAGTTTTAATATAAAAAATATAGATAACAATGGCAGTCCTATTTTCAAAACAAGCCAGTTATTTACCACTTGTAAATTTGGCTTGCCTTTACCTATGTTATTTTTGATAATTCAGTAAGTATTTTATCTGATAGCTCATCCATATGATATTTTATCTAGTTGTATTTATATTTATTGATGCATAGCTTATGTCTTGCAGGTCATTTTTTTTAGTCTAATATAGTATGCATTGTAAACATCCAGAAAATATAAAAGACATGGCTTACCATCATCAAAAATTCAAAAGAAAATTGTAAAAGCTAATGCTGATGTTAAATTTTTTTTTTGTAAATTTCAGGAACAGTTTGACAAAATTTAAAATATTTTATAAGAACAAAATTAAGTAGGTTTCAAAACACAAATAGGCTCTATATTGTCACTAAAAAGAGTACTGATTTAGAAGCCAGAAATTCTAATTCCAGATTTCCTATATATGACATTAATTACCAATCATCATTTTCTTCCAGACTGTTGGTTTTCTAATCTCTGTAATTGGGAAAGAGATGATCTGTAACCTGCTTTACTCATGAGCTGATTGAGAGGTACAAATGTGATACTGCCTGAGACAGTTTTTGTAAAATTTATATAAAACTGTAAGCACAGATGGTACTTCTCAGAGTTATCTCTACATATAGAGATATTCTATCTTGAAAAAGGTAGCATTAGAAGCAATATTTATTTACAAACTTTTCTTAATGCAACATTATAACATGGTTTCTTATTATTTTACTTGTTGATTTATTCAACAAATGTTTCCTAATTTACATACTAGTCTTTCTATCGTTTGGGTTACTGTGTCTGTAATTGCACTGGTTTGCCCACTTCTGGGCATTTGCTGCAGCCTCTTTGTTCCATTCCTGAAACAAGAACAGAAAAAAGATATCCACTTAATATCTCAAACCTCACAGGAGCATAAGCCTTATAATCAGGTTATAGGTTGACTTACATCATCATAAAATTTCTGTGCAAGCATCTTCTGATTTTTTTTTTTTTTTTTTTTTTTTTTTTTTGAGACGGAGTCGTGCTCTGTCACCCGGGCTGGAGTGCAGTGGCCGGATCTCAGCTCACTGCAAGCTCCGCCTCCCGGGTTTACGCCATTCTCCTGCCTCAGCCTCCGGAGTAGCTGGGACTACAGGAGCCCGCCACCTCGCCCGGCTAGTTTTTTGTATTTTTAGTAGAGTTGGGGTTTCACCGTGTTAGCCAGGATGGTCTCGATCTCCTGACCTCGTGATCCGCCCGTCTCGGCCTCCCAAATTGCTGGGATTACAGGCTTGAGCCACCGCGCCTGGCCGCATCTTCTGATTTTTATAGTAATCAAATATATATTTTTTTGATGTGCCTTTTTCTGCTCCACAAAGAAATATAGGTAATATGCCTACTCTAAGTAATCAAAAAAATCTAGGTTTATGGCCTAATTATTTATGGCAGGACAGTAGAAACCTAAAGATTTTTAGTAATGATCCTACTCTAAATATTAATAAACATGTGGAGGTGTTGAGATTGCTTTTGCTGACAATGAAGTAATTAGCTGGCTTACTTCACTTTGAGTTCTTTTTCCCCACGCCCCCTCACTGAATGTTTGGGAGACATGTGGCCTTTGGTACAGGGCCCAGAAAAGTAGATTGTTATTTACCCTAAATGGCATTTATCTTAAACGAAAAAGATCTTTCTGATCTTAGATTAGGACAGATAAGATAAGGAGCAGAAAAGCATAATGGCTTTTCACTGTATGTCCAAAGATGTGCTTTTTATTCTGCCTCCATAATTTAAATAGCCCTATGAATTTGACGTTACGCAACCATTATAAAGAGAAGTTAAGAAATTCAGCTCTGCCCATTACACAGCTCAAATGAAATAACAAAATAGAGACAGAACTTTGTAAACCTTGAAGTTATTAAGAGATTTTCGTTGCCAGCTGCCTGCTCCTTCCACGGCTTTTTCACACCCTTCTCCTTTGCAATATACCACTTCTTACCATCTTTAGCATGTTGCTGGCAGGTGGAGAGACTGCTCTCCTCAGTTCATTGTGTTTATTTACAATCTCGCTTTGCACTTGTGTTTGGGTGGTTAACAAAGCAGTAAAAGCGGGATCCTAAGGGAAAATAAAATTACAATTATTTTTTAACATTGTTGGAAATTGCACATAGTAGTAACTATGTTAGCTTGAAGGAAGAAGGACCATTTAAAAAAAGTGTTTGAGCCAATACTAGGTAAACACTGTCAATGACAGCCAAAGCCATGACTTTTTAATGGAAAAGTATCATGTGAAAGTTTTCAGATTGGGGATATAATTCATGGCATGACAAACTAAAATCTCCTCTGAGGTCACAAACACCATTCTGGGTTAAGAGAGGTCTTAATGTGATTTTTCTAGATATATGAGTGACAACATCTTATAGTGACAAGGGTACATGATAGGAATTATTAAGACATTCACACTCAGGCTGCAGCAAAGAAGTGGTAAGGATTGGGCTATATGATTTACCCTAATACTTTAGGGGGAATTTCTGCCTGAAATGGTGTCTGGTATTTAGAAAAAATGCTTAGGCTCAGTCTAAGTGCATGTGTAACATGCAATACTCTAGTAAAAGAGTTTTATGTATTATGTAGCAAATTTTATGGGATCACTCAAAAGATAGTTTCACCACATTAAAAAAATCCCCAAGGCAATTTGTGGGGTGGAGCAAAGTCATTTAATTAATGAACTTCAATACCCTCATGTGGCCAGGGGCTACCATATTGATCACCACAGCTTTAAACATAATTATGTTAACTATCTTGAGCTACTAATGAGTACTTTATGATGTACCAGACACTCTAGTCCTTTTCACCTTTGAAGATTGATTTAGTAGCTTGCTATCCCGGATGGTTGCCTGAATTTTTCTGAAGATTTTTGACTTCAACCATACCTTATTTTCCTTTGCTGGAAACGATGGAAGCAGCCCAGCAATCAGGAACAACAGCACTGGAAATAATGTCATTGCTGGGAAAACAAAACCAGTGGATCAGGGATCTGCAATAAAATGATTAGTACATGAACTGCTGAGTAGCATGAGGGTGGGAGAAACGAAATGACTTCCATTATCCCAAATTCATTACTAATGAAACAGGAGAAGACTTGTCGCATGGAGTCAGCAGAATGACAGTGGATTCAGCTTTCGAAGTATGCCTCCAACTGGGACTATAAAGAACAAACCTAAATTCCCTACTGAAGCCCTTGAAGCATGCCTGTAAATGCTAAGGACTTTCTACCTCCTTCTTCTGCAGCTCTGCAGTCTTCTCTGTGTAACTGCTCTCTTTAGGTTCTAGGAGTGGATTCTTCACAATGACAATTCAGTAGCTTCCAACTGTGATTAGTACTGGGATACTACTAAATTAGCCCTTGCTGATTTCCTTAAGTGCTGTCTACACTTTTATAAATATACTCTTATTAACATCTCTTCAAATTACAAGTTAGCATGTGCCAGTTCTTTTCCGTCAGGGATCTGGCTCATATACTTGCCGTTCTTCGAACCCTAGAAAGTTCTCTAAGTATATGCTTTTCATGCATACTTCTAAACTACTCTCTTCAACTTTACCTGTGCAGCCAGCATCCTAACTCCTTTCCTCTCAAAACTTTATCTTTAGTACCATGCCTCAAATTTAAAAAGACAACATTTTTTCCTCTGGAACTTAAACCAAAAAGGTAATAATTTGATTATCACTTTTAAGGGATTACTAACCCTATCTGTATTAATATCCTTAATATGTTCACATTCTTTGTCTCACTAATTCAACTTCTTGGAAACCTACTGAAATTATAAACTATATTGGAAAAGTTTTAAGTATAAAATTTTTATCATGTTATCATTTATAAGAGGTAAAACATTGTAAATTAATTACATGCCTAGCAATAGGGAGCTATAATGTCTAGATAAATGAGAGTACATCCTCTTATGGCAGTATATTAGACATAAAAACCACTATATATTTATGGTGGTTTTGTAACCTCAGAGAAAAAGCTTATGCTTCAATGTTAAGTTTATAAACAAGAAAGCAGAATAAAGAATATGTGGTAGATCCTTAGCCTTCTGTTTTGGACTGAGTGTTAATAGAAGTAGTGACTCATCCTACAAAAGCTCTTCCTTCTTAGTTATTCACTGATTCGTCCTGAACTTCAGCTCTTGAGGGCTAGGAGTGGGTCTCCCTTAGACTATGAATTCAGCTAACACCAAATCCCCACAGAACTCCCAAAGGAAGAACTTTCCACCCCAAAACTGGTCCCCAGCACTAAATTCAGCTTTCCCTTCTGCTAACCAGCACTCTTGCACCCCACCCACTGTGAATCTAAGTATTGGGATGCAGCCTGATACACAATTGCAAAACCAATTTTCATGCTATTAAAGTCAATGTCACAAACCATCCTGTCCCAGCATTGCTGCACAATCACCCCACAAATATGGGACTTCACTGGTATCCATTTGTATCACTTTTTCAAAGATATTTCCAATGCAAGAACAAGAAAATGAGAGGAGAGATATACTTTTTGATAACAATTGTGGTTTTACTTTGTCCGATGCATCAATAAATACACCTGAAGCCTGAAAAAAAAAAAAAAAAGAATCCACGAAAAATGATAGTGCCAGAATGCAGATCTGGAACTCCAGAACATTTCAATCTACTAGTGTTACAGACTTTGTAACTCACTCA
The DNA here is from genome assembly GCF_002776525.5 of Piliocolobus tephrosceles. Taxonomy (NCBI): domain Eukaryota; kingdom Metazoa; phylum Chordata; class Mammalia; order Primates; family Cercopithecidae; genus Piliocolobus; species Piliocolobus tephrosceles. The sequence continues at coordinate 119,241,530 of NC_045438.1, read as the reverse complement.
AAATTAACTTAATCCAGCCCCACTTCCACCTCTAAATTAATATGTGGATGCTCTAACTCTTAGTGTGCTGTATTTATGGGTGGGCCCTCTAGTGGGCCTCCTTCAGAATTTGAGAGCAAAAGAGGAAAAATAGATCTTTATTTTCATTTGTAAGTCAAAGACAATTAGGTATTCTTCTTTCCTTTAGGAGACATTTATCAAGTTCTGTACACGCTATTCAGGATAACATGTTACAATATTGGTGCACATGATCAAGTGAACAAGACTTGGTTCTTGCCCTCAGAGTCCTGGTATATCATTATGGGAGCTCGTCATTCAAGTACCCAGAGTGGGAGCTGGTTGAATTTTCTCATGTGTGCAAAACAGGAGAATAAGATTTTATTTCCTTTTACAGTGATCCATTACAATGCTTTATGGAGAGAGGTGGGGAAGAATCTAGCACAATTCAGGGCTCAGGGAGTAAACAATTCAAATGAGGTAAATATGATAAAGATATATCATCAGCAGTAAGACCAATAATGGTGACAGAGGGTTGCTGTAATATTTCACTCCATCCGCACCTCTCCTCCCCAGGGACTACTGTAAATAGCAGGTGCAAGTGGAAAATTATTTGTTTGCAATTCCATTTAGTAGTGTCACATAGAAGGTACTACAAAGAATTTTTTAAAAATTGCCTCTCCTGTCATTCATTTGCATGAAGCAATTTCTAAATGTATTAGTTATACAGTTTTTTCTGTTATTTCTTGGAAATAAACATTAGATTTCTCTTAATTCATTTCACTTGAAAGTTATTTTGCACTTTGTGTAAGTCACTGAGTCCCACCTTTTATATGGTTTTCTGTTCTGTTCTGGTTTTCCTTTCTCAAATAAATTAATAATTCGTCTCAAGTGTGATTAGAGAAAAAACAAATTCCCGGATTTCAAAGATTTATGATTTCAAATAGTGATGGTTTGCAACTAATTCCAGATCTACAGCAGAGCAAATTGTGTCTTTCTGAAGCATAAATATATATAATACAATTAAACTGTAACATACTGTGCCTTCTTCACACTGATGTTAGGACCACTGGTATGTTTGAAACACTCCCAAGGGAGTGTTATATATTATTTTCTCAAATGACCTGATATCGCTGCATATTGACTGATAACATATATCTACAAAAATTCTATAGGCATATCTGGTCTTAACAGCCCATTTTGTGGAAATAAGGATTTGCAAATTGGGAAGTAGGACAAATTTGCTTAATTGATAAGAGAAGAATTAATCAAAAAGTCCATTTATACAGCAAGCCTTTGGCTTCTATTCCAGGCAGAATATCAAAATAGGCAAGTTTCTTACTGTCACCCCAAAATTAACTCTGAAAGAATTATAGACGCAAGAGGGAAACAGGGATTCCAAGAAAATACTGAAAAGATAGTGAGAAAATCTGAGAATAAAGTCTCTCATGACTTCTAGAATGTGTGTGTGTGTGTGTGTGTGTGTGTGTGTGTGTGTGTCTGTGTGTGTGTTGTGTATAGTGAATGGGAAGGGGAGGGGAGTGCTACATCCAACAGCAGTGGTTGGTCTAAAGTAATGCCTGTTAGTTCCGACTCTTGCCTCAAAACAATCATTGATTCCTCTTTATTTGCAAAATTCTGCAACAACAGAAAAATGCTCGCTCTACTGCTATGTGTCAGCAAAGTAGTATCACGGAGCTGTAAGAACCATCCTGTGTGGGGCCCCGGCGCGGTGGCTCACGCCTGTAATCCCAGGACTTTGGGAGGCCGAGTCGGGCGGATCACCAGGTCAGGAGATCCATACCATCCCGGCCAACACGATGAAACCCCATCTCTACTAAAAATACAAAAAAATTATCCAGGAGTGGTGGCGGGCTCCTGTAGTCCCAGCTACTTAGGGGGCTGAGGCAGGAGAATGGTGTGAACCCGGGAGGCAGAGCTTGCAGTGAGCCGAGATTGCGCCACCGCACTCCAGCCTGGGCAACTTAGCGAGACTCTGCCTCAGAAAAAGAAAAAGAAAAAAAAAAAAAAAAAAGAACCGTCCTGTGTGAAGGACTGATGATAATAAGGTCATGCATGATAGCACTCTCCAGTGCTCTTATAGTCACTTATAGTCACACCTTCTTACTCCCTACCTTTGTATGATTCAAATTAGCTTGACAGCGTCCTCCCAATGCTGCTTCATTCCTGAAATGTAATCTGAGGAGTGGATATAATTCCTTGATTGACTCATAAAAGACATAAGAATAATAGTAAATAATACATAAGGCCACTTCATAAATGAATTGCAAGAATCCTAACAAAATATTAACTCACCAATTTCAAAAATATGTTAAAAATATCATGACCAAGTAAAGTTATATGAGGACTGCAAGAATAATTCAAAATTAGAAAATTCATTGGTAAAATTCATCATATTAACAGATTAAAGCAAAGTAATACGATAAAAATACGTCATTAAATTCAATCCCTATATGTAGTTTTTTTTTTTTTTAAGGAAAAATAGAGGAGATCATTAATTTGGTAGGAAGCATATACTGCAAATCTATATCCAATATAATGGTTATTGGAGAAACTCTAGGTGCATTTCATTTAATATTGGGAACAAGAAAAGAATGACTAATACTCTTATTTAACAAAGTACTGGAGAGATCCTAATCAAAGCCGTAAGAAAATAAAATACATACATATATATGTATATGCATATAATATATACAAGTAACATAATGAATACATTATATAATATATATTTATTACACATAATATATAATGTATATTATATATTACTATATATAATGTATATTATATAGAATATATAACATATTATATGTTTATATTTATATAAATATATTATATATTTATATTTATAAATAAATATTTTCTTATTTAAATAATTATATAATATATATTTATTGCACATAACACATATTATATATATTATATATTATGTGTAATAAATATATATTATAAGTTAATTTATATATTCATTTATATAAAATATTTGTAACCTTTGTAAGGGAAGAGGTAAAATTGTTATTGTTTTTAAATGATGCAATCATCTATCTGGAGAACACACCAAAATAAACAATTTTGCTAGATGCACTATCAACTTACAAAAATGCCATTTCTATTACTGGAAATACTCTACTAGAATATAAGATTTAAGAAACACTTGTAACAGTTAAAAAAACTATACAGTATCTGGAAAACAACAAAAAAATTAAAAATCCTTTTTGGAGAAAATTTTAAAACTTTAATAAAGAACATAGTAGAAGTTCTGAATAAATTGAGAGTTTTGTAATGCTTTTAAATGGTACATGTTAAGGTTAAGATATCAATCCTAAACTAACCTAATTGTTCCAATACAAATTTTAAGTGGCTTATGAATAACTAAGTAAACTTTTAAAAGTAGAATTGGCTGGGCACAGTGGCTCACGCCTGTAATCCTAGCACTTTGGGAGGCTGAGGCGGGTGGGTTGCCTGAGCTCAGGAGTTCAATACCACCCTGCGCAATATGGTGAAACCCCGTCTCTACTAAAAATACAAAAGTTGGCCGGGCATGGCAGTGGTGCATGCCTGTAATCCCAGTTACTGGGGAGGCTGAGGCACGAGAATCGCTTGAAACCGGGAGGTGGAGGTTGCAGCGAGCCGAGATTGTGCCACTGCACTCTAGCCTGGGAGACAGAGTGAGACTCCATCTCAAATAAATAAACAAACAAATAAAATAAAGAAGAATTAATTGGATTATCTTTTCATATTAGTTATTAAGATAGACTTCAAACCTTTGTTGACAAAATTTAATATTATTGTAGGAACAGATAAATCAATCGATGGAGGTAAATACAAAATTTAAGAGACAGACCAAACATCTCAGCATTAAAAAACAAAGGAGGGAGAACAGATTACAGAAATATTTTAAGGGATCATGTGGATTAGAAAAGATGTCAAAAGCATTAATACATGTGAGTATAATGCGTGCACTATAGGTATAGACACATTTATATACTAGTCACAGCACAGAAAAGTATTTGATGCAATATTTTCTTAAAATTTAATAGTTAATCTTTATTCTGATCACTTTCTTTCATCTTATTATGTATCTGTGATACAGAAAGCAGCCTATGCCAATATGCAAAGTTTGCAAAACTGCTAAATTTCATCAAGTAAGAAATTTGTAAAGATATCCAAATAAGAATAGCTGTCTTGCATTTCTTGAGAAGCACTTTTTTTTTCAAGGGTGAATTCCCTCCCTTTTACTTGAATTCAATAAATAACATAACTGAAATTCACAGCAATATCAGATTTACATTACTTGAGAATTCTGCCGCTCTTCCTTCCAATTCATCGCTGTCTCTTACAAATCAGAAACCCCAATTTACCTCACAACTCATCAGTGTAGGGTAACTCCCACGCTTGAAACTTGTCATCAATTTAATTTCTTTTGATCCGCTTTCAGAGGTCTTAGTCATACAGGCAGACATTCTAGATTTGGTTTTAACTAGCAGAAGAGGCAACACCGGATCTTCTATGGCTATTGTAAATACTCCCAGAGTTTCCTGGATAGCATTTAGCCACAGGGAAGAAAAGCATTTTACTTTAAAATCTTCTGTCTAGTGGTAAGTAACCCCTTTCATGTTGTCATTAGGTAGTTCTGTGGTCTCCTAATATCTGATTCTTCATAATCACTTCTAATGTGCTACAGAATACAAAGCTGTATGTGGAAATTGCTTCCTTAGATGAAATATGCACGATAGATATTATATTTAAATTACCTACATAAACGTGACTGAGTAGATTGACTTTTGACTGAAAAACTTTTATAAGTTTATTTTTATTTTGTAATCTGAGTGCATTTCATGAGGTAAACTGCATTTTATGTTGATGGTCTTTAATAAAATACTTTTTAATCTCAAGATCAGTGCTATAATTTTGTTTTAACCAATTTAAAACTTTTGTTATGGCTTCTCATATAGCTGTATGTTTTAATATTAGTAAAAGTTACTGATGTAAAAGTATGCACACACATATATTCATAGTTTTTCATTTTTCTATTAAAAATAGTTCTAGTATAATTGTTTCCAAAAGTCATAGACATGGGAATCAATTATATTACTTTAGAATGAAAGGTAAAAATTTATTTAAAAATCAAACTGGATAAAAGTGCTTTTGGAATAATAAAGCTGTCTATATATTAACTTCTCAGCTTAAAGTGAATATGTTAAGATAATTACTCTCATTAAAAGTTATCAATAAACTTTGGAAAATCATAGATACAATATACTGAATATATCACTTTATCATTGAGAAGGTATAAATGTGTTGTTCACCTTGAAATAAAGGAGTTATCACTTACCAGTGGTTTTCAGACCAGGATGAAGTATTTGTTTCATCTGCTGACAGAAGGAAGGTGGAGAGAGAGAAGGTTAGAGCCATATATATGAAACACCTATTTCCTGTTTTGGCAAATTCTGGTTGTGCAAGTAACTCTAGATCAACAAGGCCTGAAACAGGATTTGTCATACCAATAGTCTCAGATTTCATTGCTGATTTTCTAATCATGATTTTGAAATTATTTGGTGATTCCTCAAATGCCTTTTGAAAATAAATTGCTATATCAAGTTTTGTAATTGTGCATTTATTCTTTGAAGCTCGTATATTACAATTTATCCATATTTTTGCTAGTCAATAGTTTGAAAATTCTTAGCCAAATTATTATCATCACAACATTAGAGTTTTTAGAATTACTTCTGTTGGATTGAAATTAAGCTCATAATTTTCATGAACTCTAGAGAACACAATGTTTTTTACAGCTATCTAAAATGTTTATTAATAAACTGTTGGACATTACTGTTTTGGATAATAATTTTATCTTTAATGTTTGTAAATACAAGGCCACAGTGACTTTCAGAACTCGATGGCCAAACACCATAACTCATTGGTATTTCCATGCTCAAAGATGTGCTGTATTTACTTTTACTTTTTGGTTGTATAAAATTAAACATAATATTGATCTCCATGTTAAATTATCATTATTTGATTCTGTTCATCTATGGAAAATTTCAATCATTCCAGGCTTGTTTCCACAGAACAATAATAAAGTGGGGGGACTAACAATTTCAGATTTCTTCTACTTCTAAAATACAATAATCTTAAATACTGAGTTATATAAATAAAGAAGTATAAATTAATAAATCACAAGTAGCATATACATAGCACACAGACATTTCTGCATGCTCATGTTGGCATATAGATTGCACCATGTGGTGCATAATTCAAAAGTTTCTGTTCATTTTCATTTTTATATTTAGCTTTATTAATTTATGTGACAAAATGTATAATCACAAATCAATGTCTACTCAATAGGCACGTTTTAAAATTATGGTTAATTTTGAGTTCAAGAATTAGATACTTCTAAATGTCTGTTGTAAGAGAGTTAAGAACTCAGAAAATCAGGTTGGATGTTACCATTAAAAAAAGGTTAACCATTTGCTGCCATGTCTCCAATTAACTCCTAGAATCTTTTACTTTATGAACATGCGAAGTAGAAGCTCTCAATAAACCAAATCAGCTGTATGGAAAAAATCACCTTGAAACTACCTTCTACACAATCCTCTTTCTGTGGCAAAATGTATTTTGTGGGCAAGACCAGACTCAGAAGCATCCACAGCCCATTCTCTTCTCTACTTACTGGTGTAGAACGTTGTTAAAAGCTTCATATTTCTGTTCTAATGGAAATGGGCTAAATTTCTGTATCTATGTGTATTGGGAAATTTCTATATTTTATTATTTTATTTTATATCATATTTTATTTGATTTGAGGCAGGATCTCACTCTGTCATCCAGGCTCGAGTGCAGTGGTTAGATCAGAACTCATTGTAGCCTTGAATTTCTGGGCTCAAGGGATTTCCCATTTCAGCCTCCCAAGGAGCTGAGACCATGGTGTGCTCTACTATACGCAGCTAAATTTTTAAATTTTTTTGTAGAGATAGACTCTTGCTATGTTGCCCAGGCTAGTTTCAAACCTCTGGCCTCAAGCAATCCTCCTATCTTGGCCTCCCCAAGTTCTGGAATTACAGGCATGAGCCACTGTACCCATTTTATTAGGAAATTATTATTCTGATTGTAAATTTTTGTATTTATCTGTAAATGGGAGTAATCTTCTTTTTATTTAGTTGTGATACATAATATATGTAAGCTGCCTGCCATGTAGTAAGAATTTTCAATGTTAATTCTCTCCCACTTTACGCACTTTTCTTCTGTATCTAGACGAATCTACACCTAATATTTGTAAGTTGTGAAACTGCACTTGAGTTTTATGGCATGGTTTGGCTTACTAAGCTATAGGCAGTTCTGTGAGAAATTGCCATAAGTAGACACAAAACAGTATAAAATGGAAAAATATTTTTGTCTCATTATTCAAACTTGATAGTTTTTCTCTAACTTTTTACTGAGTTATGACTAAATGACCACTAGATGCACCATAATGTAGAAGGCATTTTGCTTGTCAAATGTTGGTACATTTATTATAAAGCTAAATAAGTACATGTGGTCTATTTGGGTCACAAAATACCATACACACGTTGGACTGACAGACTGACTTCAATCTGACCTTAAGGGTCCAAAATGGCTGTTTCTAGTCACATTTGTTCTCTCATTAGTTTGTCTTTTCTGTATTTACGTGTCCCAAGGTCATCGTTGGTCCTTCATGACCCATGTCTCCCAATTTTAGCAGTGAGTGTCTTCCAGCTCTTACTTGGATATCCAAGTTCCATCTTAAAAGAGCAAATAGTTTGTCCTGTATATACATTTTAATCTATTCCCACTACTCTATGGAAACTTATCAATGAGTCTCTTAGTGACTGTTGCTATTAATCATTACATTTTGTTTTAGGAATGCTCCTTTTCTTACTCTTTAAAATTATTCTTCTATTTCTACCCTTTGACTAGTACAATGTAACCAGATTGGCTATAACATGAATAAATAAAGCCCAGCTTCCATCTCTTCCTAGCCAGCCCTTCTCTCATCTTAGATAAAACAACATCTGGATGCTGCCTTCCTGGGATTTCTATGCTGACCACCCAAAACTGATTAGTTATTACAAGAGCAACTAGGATCCCTGCCTTACAGCTGAACTCCAGATCCAGCTTTTTATGACTTTTACTTCCCCATTATTACCAACTACCTATAGTTTGCTGATTACAGTCTTTGGAAATTGCCAGGTCTGAGAAATCCTTTCTGAGCTTCAGTTTTCTCTGCTCTGAAATGTGAATTTTCATATCATAGGTTGGTTTTAATGACTGAAAAGCCTAATTTGTGTATAAAATGTACTGAATACATAATTAAACTATTAGTGCAATGCTTGGCATGTGACACTCAATAAATTGAATTATTAACATTTTTATTATTATCCCTTCCAAAGCCTGGTATTTTCTGAGTACATAAAATGCCTCCACGAATGCATTTTGTTTGATTGAACTGCCAATTCAGGAGTCTTTATAAGAAGTCTTTCTTGTTTTATGCATTTTAGGAAACAATCATAGTTTAACCAGAAATTCAAGTGTTTAAGGTGCAGTTCTATCAAAGCCTGCCAGGGTGGCTTTAAAAAAATAATTGAGCATCTCTCATTTTCTGTATCCTCACCAATAAATTTAGGAGAACAGACTCAGGTGCATTTTAGAATTAGAATTAATGTTACTATCCTCTCATTAATAAATAGTAGGTTTATAAATCAGTTGCTGTTTTGTTGAATTATCCTTTAATGTAATGGCTTAACTTAGTGACTTACTAATTTCCAAGAAAGGTATAGTTTGTGTGTCAATTTATCTGCATTGTTCTCTTGCTTCCTCAGTCCCTTTGGTTCATATCCTGATTCCTTTTTGTCACTCATATGCCTAATTATATGACCGAAATATCAGAATTGTAAATTATTTATGTGTTTACCATTCAGTGTATTATCTATTACACACACCCAAACACACATGCACACACCCATATAAGATCACACGATCTTAAGTCAGGTTTCCAAGAAACACGCTGAGACACAAATTACATTGCCTCTGATTTATTGAGGAAGTACATTGCAGCAGAAAGGAAGACAGTGAAGCAGGACAGGGAAGGACAAAGAGCTAAGGAAGAATGTGTTCTCAGGTAAAATCTAGTCTTCCCTGATTAACAGAGGCAGTGCTCCAGACAGCCTTTTTAAACTATGATCAGTCAGTCGTTAGTAACAGTGGGGAGATGACAAGGTGGTTCTCATCTGCCAAAGGCAATTCTCTTGAGAGGGGGGAGATGTGGGCACAGTAGCTAATTCTCACAGCATCTGGGGGACAGAGGCATTTCCTCTGGGATGGGATTTCTGTGCAATACCTAATACCATATGTGTGCATCTACCATAATATGGGATAATATTTGCATTATTACAATAATTGCATATTATAAAGATGATGTAAAAAATAGTGAAGGCGCTTGTCTTCTACATGATTCAACTATCTCATCTGAAAAATGAAGGGACAGACAAAATAACTTGAAAAGTCCTTCCATATTTAAAATTATGTATGTATCTGTTTAAGGAAAAGAGAAAACAAGGCTCTGTCTTGCTTCTCTTACTAATTGGATGTATTTGTTTGCTAAGTCCTTGACTCTTGCTAGTCTTGGGTTTAATCCAATTCTGTTTTCTTGCCTGTAAAATAGAGACAAAAATAATACCTAGTGTTGTGAGGATCAAAATATTTGTGTGTAGAAAACATTTTTTAACTGTACTAACCTGAGTGCTAAGATAACTGCAAAATTCTGTCCCTGAGTTACTGAAGCAATAAGACTAGCATGTGAAAAAAAACTGTAGAACAACATATGGATCCACATGATTGGTGATAATATCTGTACTGCCCATCGTAATGGCTGTAAGAATTCAAGTAGAGGAATACACTTTGTGGGTAAATAAAAGATGTATAGATACCAAAAATTGGAGATGAGTTGGTATTAATTTGAACAAACTTTGGGCTCTAATGAAGTTAACAAATCCAACTTTGATTTTTTTCAAATGTACTTATTTATTTTTAAAATTGACATACAAAATCGTATGTATTTATCAGGAATAACATGTTTTGTAGTACAGTACTTCCTCATATAACATCATAAATAGGTCCTGGAAAATGATATATAAAAACAGCATTTTTTTTTCTCCTTTATATTATAATGAAATGATGTTGAACAAAAAAATGTTATTAAAAGATATGCTGTATGTTGTTTCACTTAAAGTCTTGGTTTCCAAAAATGTATTGACTGTGTTAAATGAGGGCTTACTATGTAAATACGTTGTGGAATGGTTAAATCTAGATAACTGACAAATGTATTACTTTTCTTGGTTTTTATTTTCGTGGTGAGAATACTTACCATCCACTCTTCTAGCATTTTTTCAAGAATATAATATATTGCCATTAACTATAATCGCTATGCTGTAAAATAGATCTCTTGAACTTACTCCTCTAAACTGTAAATGTGTGTTCTTTAACCAACATCTCAATATGCCTTCTTACATACCACCCATAAGCTCTAGTGTCCACCATTCTACTATTTTCTTGACTTGAAGTTTTTTAGATTCCACACATGAGTTAGATCGTACAGCATTTGTCCTTCTGTGTCTAGCTTATTTCACTTAACATAATGTCCTCCAGATTCACTCATGTTGTCACAAATGGCAGGATTTTCTTATTTTTATGACCAAATAGTATTCCATTGTGTGTGTATGTGTGTGTGTATATCTAGTGTGTGTGATACATATATCACATATAAAATATGATATATATCACATATAAAATGTTTTATATATATATATATCCCATTTTCTTTATCCATATCCATAAGATTGCTTCCTTATCATGGCTATTGTGAATAGTGCTTCAATAAACATGGGAGTGCAGATATCTCTTCAACATACTAATTTCACTTCCTTTGGATATAGATCCAATAGTGGCATCGTCAGGTAATATGGTAGTTCTATTTTTAATTTTTATAGGAATCTCCATAATGTTTTTCATAATAGCTGTACTAATTTAAATTCCTACCAACCAACCCAACTTGGTTGGTAGTAGTAGATTCCTAGAGAGGAGTCTATTATTTACAGAAAGGTCCCTCTTTGTTTTCAGTTTCTTTACAGTTATACTTGGAAGACAGATGGTCTCTGGTACATGGAGGTTTATATTAGATATTTGCTAATGATAAGTCAGTTAAGATGAAAAAATGTGACATTGCATACATAATTAATTCCAATGTATCTTAAGCTAGTAAAAACATCATATCCCTTGGCTTATACTCTGTTTTAAATAATTCTGTTTATCTATTTAATTGATATAATCAACCAGTCTGTGACAATTTTCCTCTTCAATAAAATGATTTTTAAAGTTTTATTTTAGGTTCAGAGGTACATTTGCTTTTGGTGTCTTCATCATGAAATCTCTACCAGTTCCTATGTCCAGACTGGTATTGCCTAGGTTGTCTTCCAGGGTTTTTGTAGATTTGGGTTTTCCATTTAAGTCTTTAATCTGTCCTGAATTGATTTTTATATATGTTGTAAGTAAGGGATCTGGTTTCAATCATCTGTGTATGGCTAAGCAGTTATCCCAGCACCATTTATTAAATGAGGAGTCCTTTCCCTGTTGCTTGTTTGGTCAGCTTTGTTGACCATCAGATGGTGGTAGGTGTGGCCTTGGTTTTGGATTCTCTATTCTGTTCCATTGATCTAGGTATCTGTTTTTGTTCCAGTGTCATGGTGTTTTGGTTACTGTAGCCCTGTAGTATGGTTTAAAATCGGGTAGTGTGATGCTTCTAGCTTTGTTCTTTTTGATTAGGATTCCCTTGGCTATTTGGACTCTCTTCTGGTTCCACAGAAATTTTATAATAGTTTTTTTATAGTTCTGTGAATAACGTCATTGGTAGTTTGATAGGAATAGCATTGAATCTGTAAATTGTTTTATTTTTTCATTTTTATTTTTTTGCAGTAGGCTATTTTTGCTATATTGATTCTTCCCACCCATGAGCATGGAATGTTTATCCATTTGTTTGTATCTCTCTGATTTCTTTGAGCAATGTTTTGTAATCATCCTTGTAGAGATCTTTCAACTTCCTGGTTAGCTGTAATCCTAAATATTTTGTTCTTTCTATGGCGATTTTGAATAGGGTTGCGTTTCTGATTTGGTTCTCAGCTTGACTATTGTTTGTGTATAGTAATGCTAGTGATTTTTGTACATTGATTTTTGTATCCTGAAACTTTCCTGAAGTTGCTTATCAGCAGAAAGAGCATTTGGGCCAAGACTATGGAGTTCTCTAGATATAGAATCACATCACCTGCAAAGAGGGACAGTTTGACTTCCTCTCTTCCTATTTGGATGCGTTTTATTTCTTTCTCTTGCCTGATTGCTCTGGCCAAGATTTCCAATACTACATCAAAGAAGACTGTTGAGAGAGGGTGTCCTTGTCTTATTCTGGTTTCCAAGGGGAATGCTTCCAGATTTTGCTCATTCAGTATAATTCTGGCTGTGGATTTATTATAGATGAGCTCTTATTATTTTTAGGTATTTTCCTTCAATACCTAGTTTACTAAGAGCTTTTAACATGAAGAGATATTGAATTTTATAAAAAAAATCTTTTCTGCATCTATTGAGATAGTCATGTTTTCTCAATTTCTCATGTCTTTAGTTCTGTTGATGTGATGATCACATTTATTTATTTGCATATGTTGAGCCCATCCTGCATCCCAGTGATAAAGCATACTTGATTGTAATGGATTAGCTTTTTGACGTGCCACTGGATTCAGTTTGCAAGTATTTTATTTATTATTTTTTAATTTTTTAAAAAATTTTTTGAGTGTCTTACTCTGTCACCCAGACTGGAAGGCAGTGGTGTGATCTCAGCTCACTGCAACCTCCACCTTCCAGGTTCAAGCAATTCTCCTGCCTCAGCCTCCTGAGTAGCTGGGATTACAGGTGTGCACCACTACACCTGGCTAATTTTTGTACTTTTGGTAGACATGGGGTTTCACCATGTTGGTCAGACTAGTCTTGACTCCTGACTTTGTGATCTGCCTGCCTTGGCCTCCCAAAGTGCTAGGATTACAGGCATGAGCCACCGCGCCTGGCCGCAAGGATTTCATTGAGGATTTTTGCATCAATATTCATCATAGATTGAATATTTTTTTCTTTGCTGGGTCTCTGCCAGGTTTTGATATCAGGATGATGCTGGCCTCATATAATGAGTTGAAGAGGTGTCCCTTCTCTTTACATTTTTGGAATAGTTTCAGCAGAAATGCTACCAGTTCTTCTTTGTAAATCTGGTAAAAATCAGCTATGAATCTGTCTGGTCCTGGGTTTTTTTCTTACCATTAGTAGGCTATTTTTAACTGATTCAATTTCAGAGGTCATTACTGGTCTGTTCAGGGAATCAGTTTATTCCTGGATCAGTCTTGGGAGGGTGCATTTGTCCAGGAATTTATCCATCCCTTTAAGATTTCCTGGTGTGTGCATAGAGATGTTCATATTAGTCTCTGATGGTTATTTGTATTTCTAGGGGGTCAGTGTTAACATCCATTTTGTCATCTCTAATGGTGCTTATTTGGATCTTCCTTCTTTTTTCTTTATTAGTCTAACTAGAAGCCTATTTACTTTATTAGTTTTTTCAAAAACTCAATTTCTGGATTTGTTGATCTTTTGAATGGTTTTCTGTGTCTCAATCTCATTCAGTTCAACTCTGGTTTTGGTTATTTCTTGTCTTCTAGTAGCTGGGTGTTGGTTTGCTCTTGATTCTGTAGTTCTTTTGGTTGTCATGTTAGGATGTTAAATTGATTTATTTCTAACTTTTTGATGTGGACATTTAGTGTTATAAATATCCCTCCTAATACTTCCTTGGGGTGTGTCCCAGAGATTCTAGTATGTTGTATCTTTGTTCTCATTGTTTTCAAGGAACTTCTTGATTTGTGCCTTAATTTCATTATTCATCCAAGAGTAATTCAAGAGCAGGTTGTTTAATTTCCATGTAATTGCATCTTGTTCTGTGATTTTTCTTAGTCTTGATTTCTATTTTTATTGTACTGTGGTCTAAGAGTCTTTGGTATAATTTTGATTGTTTTGTATTTGCTGAGGATTGTTTTATGTATCATTAGGTGGTGAATTTTAGAGTGTGTGCATTATGGTGATGAGAAAAATGTATATTCTGTTGTTTTGGGGTGGAGTGTTCTGTAAAGGTTCAGCAGATTCATTTGGTCCAATGTTGAGTTCAGGTCCTGAATATTGTCATTAATTTTCTGCCTCAATTATCTATCTAATACTGTCTGTGGGATGTTAACATCTTCCACCATTACTGTGTGGAAGTCTAAGTCTCTTTTTAAGTCTTCAGAAACTTGCCTTATGAGTTTAGGTCCTCCTGCGTTGATGCATATACATTTTGGATAGTTAGTTCTTCTTCTTCAATTGAACACTTTACCATGATATACTGCCTTTTTTGTCTTTTTAAATCTCTTTTGGTTTAAAGTATGTATTGCCTGAAATTAGGATTGCAACTCTTGCTTTTTTTCTGATTTTCGTTTGCTTGGTAGATTTTCCTCCATCCCTTTATTTTGAGATGACCATCATTGCATGTGAGATGGGTCTCTTGAAAACAGCACATCATTAGGTCCTGCTTTTTTTTTTTATCCAGCTTCCATTCTGTGCCTTTTAAATGGGAACACTTAGCTTGTTTACGTTCCATGTTAGTATTGATATGTGTACATTTGATCTTGTCATTGTGTTGTTAGTTCATTGTTATGCCAGCTTGTTTGTGTGGCTGCTTTATAGTGTCACTGATCTAAGTACTTGAGTGTGTTTTTGTTTTGACTGGTAACCATATTTGTTTTCCATATTTAGTGCTTTTTTCAAGATACCTTGTAAGGCAGGTCTGGTGGCAACAAACTCCCTCAGTGTTTGCTTATCTGAAATGGATCATTTCTCCTTTGTTTAGGAAGCAGAATTTGGCTAGATAGAAAATTCTTGGTTAAAAATTTTTTCTTTAAGAATGTTGAGGCCAGGAATGTTGACTCATGCCTGTAATCCCAGCACTTTGGGAGGCTGAGGTGGGCAGATCATGAGGTCAAGAGATCAAGACCATTCTGGCCAACATGGTGAAACCCTGTCTCTACTAAAAATACAGAAAATAGCTGGGTGTGGTGGTGTGCATCTGTAGTCCCAGCTACCTGGGATGGTGAGGCAGGAGAGTTGCTTGAACCCAGGAGGTGGAGGTTGCAGTGAGCCAAGATTGCACCACTGCACTCCAGCCTTGTGACAGATTGAGACTCCATCTAAAAAATCAAAAAATGAAGAATGTTGAATATATGCCCATAATCTCTTCTGTCTTATAGGGTTTCTACTGAGAGGTCTGCTGTTAACCTGGTTGGGCTCCCTTTGTTGGTGACCTGCCCTTTCTCTCTAGCTGCCTTTAACATCCCTTCTTTCATTTCAACCTTGGAGACTCTGATGATTATGTGTCTTGGGGATAATTTTCTTGTGTAGAATCTTGCAGGAGTCCTCTGTTATTTCCTGAATTTGTTGCCTCTACTGAGGTTGGGCAAGTTATCAAGGACAAGGTCCTGAAATACATTTTACAAGTTGTTTGCTTTCTCCCTGTTCCTTTCAGAGATGCCAGTGATTCATATATTTTGCCTCTTTACATAATATTATACTTCTCAGAGGTTTTGTTTATTGCTTTTCTTTTTTTTTCTTTATTTTTATCTGACTGTCGTATTTCAGAGAGCCTGTCTTCATGTTTCAAGATTGTTTCCTCAGCTTGGTCTATTCAGCTGTTACTATTGTGAGGGCATTGTGAAATTCTTCTAGTGTGTTTTTCACATGCCAGGCTGGTCTCAAATTCCTGACCTCAGGTGATCTGCCTGCCTCAACCTCCCAAAGTGCTGGGATTACAGGCATAAGCCACCACACCTAGCCCTTCGTTTGCTTTTATTGGATTTTGTGGTTCTCCTGAGTCTTGGTGATCTTCACTTCTATCCATATTCTAAATTTTATTCCTGTCCTTTCAGCCAACTCGGTCTGGTTAAAAACCCTTGATGGAGAACTAGTGTGATAGTTTGGAGGACATAAGATACTCTGGCCTGGCTGGGGGTGGTGGCTAATGCCTGCAATCCCAGCACTTTGGGAGGCAGAGGTGGGCGGATCACCTGAGGTTAGGAGTTCGAGACCAGCCTGACCAACATGGGGAAATCCCTTCTCTACTGAAAATACAAAAATTAGCCAAATGTGCTGGCACATGCCTGTAGTCCTAGCTACTAGGGAGGCTGAGACAGAATTGCTTGAACCCAGAAGACAGAGGTTGCAGTGAGCCAAGATTGTGCCACTGCACTTCAGCCTGGAGGATGGAGGGAAACTCCATCTCAAAAATAAATAAATAAATAAATAAATAAAATAACTATTTTGGTATTAAATAACTAAGATTATCCCCAAGACACATAATCATCAGCGTATATATATATACATATATATATGTATATACATATGTGTATATACGTGTATATATGTATATACATATATATGTGTGTATACATACACACACACACACACACAGTCTGGTCTTTTGAGTTGCCAGAGTTCTTGCATTGGTTCTTTCTCATATCTGTGTATGGGTGTTCCTTTAATTGTGGTGTAGATTGAGTGCAGTCTGTAGACTCCTTTGCTGGATGTTTTCACGGGGCTAAGGCTTTGTACAGGGTCTTTTTTTATTTGCAGTTGACTTCTTTCCTGTCTTTGATTTCACAGAGGTTTATGTTAGCAGGTATTTTTGGTGTTGAAGCTTTGGGATGTGATCTGGTAGGTGGCTCTTAGGCATATTGGTCAGTAGGCAGGCTCTTGCTCAGTCATGTGACTGTCTTATATTTTCTCACAGTTGCAACTCACCCTCAGTACTCAATAGGCTGAAAGTGTGGACTCTTCGTTCACTTGAGTGTTGGTTATAGATCATGGTTTGGCACTCCCAGACTGCCCACCACAGCTCTGGGGAGATCTCAGGGTTTATGTTTCCTCCCTAACTTGAAGGCAGCAGAGCAAGTGACCTTAGCAGTGGTTGTAGACAAGGTCTCTTACTTGTCTCCTAGGAGACTCCCCTGGCTTCTGTCATGTTGCTCCTGGGTGGAAGATATCCTGCCATTCTTTTCTCCATTCTTTGTGGGTTGAATTGTTTTGCTGATGAACCCTAAGTGTACCTGCATGTTTTCGTTGAAGGTGCTGTATTTACTCACCCCTTTATTTCTCTCTATAGGAGTGGACCACACTAGTTGCTTCCAGCCTGCCATCTGTTAAAGACTAACTTGTTGTGGTTTGTTTTGTATAGGGTCATATGTGACACTATGATTTCATAAATTTTCATAATTAGAGTTGTGTTTTTGCTCAATGCTTTAGATAAAAGTTTTAAAATCTAAGCACTGAACCATTGCTGGAAATAATAAGGTTTTGGGAATGAGGCATCTGAAGGACAATCCAAAACTGAAGTCCTGATTTCTGAGAAATAAGAATCAATTTTCTCTGTTTTTCTGTAAACTTTGACATATGTGACAGGACTGTGTCCATAATCTGAGTATGGATATAAGCATCACTAGAATTAATTGTTCAACAAATAGTTAGATACACAGAAATTAATACCATCCGCTGTATTATCTTCAAATATCTAGAACAATTGTGTGTGTTCGTGTATGTGTGTGTGTGTGTGCGTGCACGTGTGCATGTGTGTGCATAATTGGCAGAGATTATATCTTTATTGTTGCTGAAAAATTAGACAGAAGGAAGACATATTTTGCTATTTGAGGAGGAAGTTTGAGAATCCTGTGGGCAGTGGCATAATTTATCCTGTGAGTGACATAATTTCTATTGATGACATATTTTGCTCTTGGGAAATAAACAGAGCAGTGTCTATACATGAATACAACATAAAAAATCAGAAATAAATGGTGAATATTTTGGGAGTGATATTTTTGGTAGTGTTTTCTTAACTTTGGCAATATTTTTCTATGAAGAGGATTGTGACTGGGCAGCCAACTTGTACAGGTATTATATTATTGCTATTCTCTTTAAGGCCAGGTTTAGAAGTATGAATGTAGTCTTTGATTAATGTTACCTAACAAGAAGTGCTCAGTATCCTTGACCACAAAAAAGCATTGTATCTTCCAAATGATAACAACTCTCACTTTAATGATGAGAATTAAATAACTTTTGCTTTCTGTTCTAATTCTTCTTTGCTTCCTTATTTAACATGTTAAGGAAAAGACATTTATCATAAAAATAAATTACCATTTTCAATTTTTGTATTTGTAGCATACATTTAACTTCTGTCTAGTTGATTTATATAAATTGTAATTGATGTAATTATCAGTAGTATCTTTTATGTATCCAATGAGAGTTATACCTGTAAATTAAAATATTTGACAAAAAGCACTTGGGTATATGCCGTCTGTCATTTCACACATCATGATCGCTCATGATTAGTTCCTAAAAAATTCAAATGTCAAATTAAAAGAGCCATTATTATACTGAAAATGTTGAGAACTTTTTGAACAATAATATACCGTTGCATTTTTTTAAAAACCAATCAGATTGCAAATCTTTAAATATTAGTGGTGGCATTACAAATGGGAATAATTTGTTTTAGGCAGTAAACCTTGGTGACATAAGCTTGTATTTCTTTATTGAGAGCAATTGTAAAAAGCCAAATTGTTTCCTAAGATGAAAGATAAACACATCTCAGGCAAGATTATATTTTCTTTATAGCTCAATTAATTGCTTTAAATTTTTTATCTCCACAATTTCTTTCTGATCCCTAAGCTCCAATTATACTCTAGCTCTTGGTTGCTCAGGTATATTTCTTTTACTTTACCTCCCTAATGCTTTCATCTTAAAGTTTTATTGGGATCAATATGAAGATAATTGATGCTGAAAAAGATCTTTGGTTATATCTCCCTGTATGAATACACAAATATAAGTGCTATCAGAACATTTGTTTCTCCAAATAGTATCATTTTCTTTTGTTAATAGTTATGTTCAAAACATGTCATCAAAGTAGGCCTCAGTAGAAATGTGGTGATGTAATTATTGTTATTAATTTGCTCACTTGAAGGCACATAATTTCTCCAGCTCTAGCTAGGAAACTGCTCTTGATATCTAGCTCATAAATAAAGACTAGAAACCAGATAAGTTATTTCTTTGTTTTCCATGTATTTTAAATAAACACAAATTAGGTATTTTGCTACACATCTTCAGTTTGGACTGAGGTCAGCAGCAATGGCTTCTCTCTGCTGTATATGAGTATCCCTTGGCAGCTTGACTAGGACTGGAGGATCTACTCCCAATATGGTGCACCACATGACTGACTGACTAATGCCAGCCTATATCATAAGACCTGGGCCTGGAAATCAGAACAGCATCACTTCTATCATATTCTATTGGTCAAGCAGTCACAGACCCCAGATTCAAGGACAGAAGACATAGACCTTGCCTCTCAATTGTTAGAGTGTCAAAGAATTCTGAGGTTGTGCTTTAAAAGCTTCATATTAACTGTAAAAGGTTGACTTCTTTTTTTATTTTTTATCATTTATTTGTTTTTATTTATTATTATTTTTTTACCAACTTGCTTCCTGCCTCTGGTATCAGTGGCCCATATAATTCACTCCTCTCTGACTTCTTTCCAGGAACTCTAGAAACATTCTCACTTTATAATACAGAGCATCTCAGCTCCCTCCAGCATTGTATTCAAATGCTTTGTGCTAACTTAGCCACTCATGATCCCAATAATGGGCCCATGCACAGGCCAGAGAGAAGCTTGGAAGCGTCTGGCTTTCCTTTCCCCTTCCGCTACAATGCCTGAGAAGCGAAGAGTAAAACAAAGCATTTTACTTCTCTCCAATATGAACTATCTTATTTTATCTAGAAGCAACTTTGATCATTTTTGGTCAAATAGACTTTTCACCTTATTTCCTTTGCACAAGTACGTTGTTCCCTGTCTTCCATGGACTCATTGTAGCTGGCCTCCTTCTCCTCTTCCCTGGGATTTGCCTTCCCCTGGGCCTCCATGACTTGACTCTGTAAATCCTTTTCCTCAATCTCCTGTTACCACATTCCCATGAGAGCTGAGAGTCATGAGACTGTAAAATTAAAAATAAGTTATTTACTTTCAGAATATAATGGTAGTACAGGCAGTGGGTAAACATTCTCACTCTAAAAAGGAGAAATCAGCCAAAAGAAAGGATTTCTTGCAAGTTCAAAACCAAGCAGGGCAGACATTAAGTCTGAAAGCTCCAAAATAATCTCTTTTGACTTTATGTTCTTCATCCTGGGCACACAGGTGAGCTCCCAAAGTCTTGCTCAGTCCCATCTCATGGCTTTTCTGGTGTGCAGCCCATGCGGCTGCCCTCACAAGTTGAAGTTGAATTCATGTGGCTTTTTCAGGATGAAGTGCATACTGTCAGTTGCTCCACCCTTTTGGGGTCCAGACCGTGGCTCCACTTCTGCAGCCTCACTAGGCATTGCCCAGAACGGAACACTTTGTGGTGGCTATGGTCCTATGTCATACGTCTGCTTGAGTACCCAGGCTTTCCTATATATCCTCTGAAAACTTTGCTGCTTAGAAATTTCTTCTGCCAGATAGCCTAAGTCATTACTCTTAAGTTTAGCATTCTACAAAGCCATAGGGCATGGACACAATGCAGTCAAGTTCTTTGCTATGATGTAATAAGGGTGACTTTTGCTCCACTTCCCAGGAAATTCTCATTTACATCTGAGACCTCCTTAGAATGGTCTTTACGGTTTAGGTTTCTGTCATTGTTTTGTTCATAATCACTTAAACAATTTTTAAGATGCTCCAAACTTTTTCTGTTTTTTTTTTTTACTCTTTTTTTCTTTTTTAAACTGATCTAACTCTTCCAATGTCTGCTTATTGCCCGGTTCCAAAGCTGCTTCCACATTTTCAGCTATCTTTATAGCAACAGCTCACTTCTTGGTACCAATTCCCTTAGTTCATATTATGTGATTATTACAAAATATCAGAATCTGGGCAATTTACGAAGAATAAAAGGATTATTTGGCTCACAATGGTGATGGCTGGAAAGTATAAGATTAGACATCTACACCAGGTGAGGGTTGTAAGCTGCTTTCACTCACGGCAGAAGGTGAAGGGGAGCTGGCATGTGTAGAGATTACACAGCAAGAGAACAAGGTGGTAGGAAGTGCTGGGCTCTTCTTAACAACAGACTCTCTCGGGAACTAGTAGAATGAAAACTCACTCACCTCCAAAGGAGTGATCCACTCTCATAACCCAAACATCTCGCATTAGGCCCCACTTGTAATATTGAGGCTCAAATTTCAACATGAAGTTCAGTGGGAACAAACTTCCAAAGCATTGCATATGCGCAGCCTATCTAACATGATAGTTTAACCTGGCCTACGTTAAACTTGCTCAGAAGACTTACATTAGCCTACAGTTGGGCAAAACCATCTAACACAAAGCCTGTTTTATAATAAAATGTTGATTAACTCATGTAGTTTATTGAATACGGTACTGAGAATGAAAAACAGATTGGTTGTTTACCCCTGTGATTGCCTGGCTGACCGCGAGCTGTGGCTCACCTCCAGCATCACAAGAGAGTATCCTACCACATATTGCTAGCCTGAGAAAATATCAAAACTCAAAATTTGAAGAATGGTTTCTACTGAATGTCTATCATTTTTTCACCATCCTAGAAAAACCTGAAAAACCCAGGTTGAATCATCATAAGTTGGGGATCATCTGCATAAGCCACATGGCATTTGCTAAGCACTTGGTATGTGTAATTTATTCTGACTTCTGTGTAGAGAAGAGGGAGTATGCAGCTCATTTGGATATATTAATGCAGTGCTCCTAAAAGTAAATAAAAAACAGCAAGGTGTCCACCCTTTTTTTTTAGGCATGTGGATTTTTGTTTTGCTTTATGTTGTTTTGTTTTGTTTTGTACTTAATCTACTGACTCAGAATCTCTGGAAGTGGAGTTTAGACTTTGACATTTTCAATAAGCTTCCCAAATGATTCTTATATTCAGGGAACTCTTTTGAAGGCCAAACATGCATTGAACGACTTGAAACTTTTTCAAAGCTGGTTAGAATGACCATCTAATCTGTGGTACTTTAAAAGTAAAAGAAGACACAGTTAAAAAATAGTCGCAGAACTCTCTCTCTCTAAATACACACACACACACACACACACACACAGACACACAAACACACACACACGAGGGACTTCTCAGAAAACTAAGAAATACTTTCATTTTAGTGCAAATGGAATACTAGGGTACGTGTCTTAAATACAAAATACAGGACAGACAAAACGTTTTGGATGTATACTAGACTGTTAGCTCCAAATTATCCCTATTCGTTTCAAGTTAGAACTGCAAATTTTCGTTCCAAGTTATTGCTAGTATCAGCTCATCTTTTACATTTGAAGCACCACAGTCCTAGATTGGGCCAGGCCCTCAGTTATTCTCCAGATTATACCCTTATTGTAGTTCTTACTCTTTCTGCTTTTTGTCTTTCTTCCATTTTTCTTCTTCCTGATGCCAGAGCAATGATGCATAAATGATCATTCTATCATGTTTAAAATTGATTGTTTCCCCTTGATTTCAACTCTAACAAGGAAAAGGAAACACCACAGAAATATTCACTATATAGTATTAATACGAATAATAAAATATATAATGATGAAAATAACAGAGTTCTTATTCAACCAGTATATACCAGACACCATTTAACAAATTATTGCTCTCCTTACCCCTTCAACTTCTCCTTGCCCTCCTCTGGAACCAGCCTGACTTCTGCTTTCAGAACCCAAATGAACTGTCCCACAATCTAGCAACCACTAAGTCTCAAATTGGCCCAGAAGTGTCCTGCTGGACCCTGCTCCAGCGCTATGACTTGAAAATGTTTTGCTAGATCAGTGTTTATGTTGTACTCATTATGGTTCATTTTTAAATATCCATTCTGAAAATATATAATCTGCTTTTCAGAGTATTACAAAATACTTCATGATTTGGCTTCTTCATATCTCATCTGCTGTATGATTCGACCCCTCCTACTCTATGCTTCGTTGCTGCAGAAAACGATATCTTCCCTTCCTATGTCTCCATGCTTTTGCACCTGCTTTCCAGACCACTCCTCTTTTCCTACTTTTCTTTCCCCTAAACTTTTACTTACTGCTTGTAACTCATCTTGACTAACAATTTTTTTTTCATAAAGGTCTTTCCTAGCTCCTCTAGGCATATTTGAATGCTTTTCCTATATTCACATTTTATTCTGTACATATCTCTAACTCAGTTTTTAAAATACGGCTATTTATTTGTATGTTCATCTTCCTTCTCAACAGTGATATTCTTGACTTCTGGGTTCATGTGTTTTCGTGTGTATTTATCTCCAGTCCTTTGTACTTTTCCTGCATATATATTGATCGAATGAATAGGTAATGCTAACTTGAAAGAACACACAGTTTTAAAAATGTTGGTTAAGATTAGTCAGATAGGGATTCATGAACATGATAAATTTTCAGCTGTACTTTGAAAGAAATAATGAACATGTTGGAATGGAGAGAAGGTTGATTTACACTGTCAACGACAGCAATATCAAAAACGCAGAAAAATAAATTAATACAAAGGTATTTGGAGAATGTAACTTGGGTTAGTAATTGAATGAGAGAGAAGAAAGAGAATTGTTCTTGCAGCATTTATTCTTTCATGCCAGTTTGAGGAATTTAGAGCTACACTACTGGAACAAGTAAATCCAAAGCTTTATTTCCACACAATAACCTTGGGTTTGTAACAATTGGAAAGTTTGTTCTTTCCTGGGCTTGGGTCCAACTCTGTAAAATATCACCATCTGTGTCCCCAAAATGATTCAAATCCATGGTGAGCACTACTATACTCCTGTGCATTTGCCTTCTTTGAGCTCATCTTGTTTTTCTTTCAAAGGTCAACTGATGGTTGCTTTGTCTTGCTCATTCATTGTCCCTTAAGTGTGTAATGTAGTTGTTTGCCAAATGTTAATTCCTTTTAAATTAAGGCTCAAGGAATAAAGAAATCCATTTAGTGATTTATCTGGGTGTTTCTCCAGTTGGCTCCGAGTTTTTGTTCTTTGATATGTGACCTTTTTATGTTTGCTTTAATACTTCACTGGTGTCCAAAGTTTATGATTCAATCCTTGGGGCTGTAAAACTATTTCTTGTCCCTCATTGAAGAAAGATCTCATCCGTCTTTAAAATGAAGCTTGTAGATTAGCTAACGTTGTTTATTACTACCTTTTAAAGGCTACTATTATTTCTAGGATACTCACAAAGTGAGAACAATTCAACCATCAGGTTAAATAACTTCTAGCGTGAGATTTTACTATTTCTTCCAAGTTACACAAAAATAAAAGTGACCCATGTCAATTTCAATGTAATCTTAAGCAAAAGGAAAAGTTTTTACAACCTGCCTGGGTTTACAAAACAAATTATAATTATAGATTTTTTTGAATGTGAATAACAAGTACTGACCCTTTCATACAGTGTCAGATCATGTTATTTACTCAAGTGATATTGGCCTTGGAAAGTCTCTTTCTTACATGGATTAATTACATTTTTCTTCTGCCTGCTGGAGAATATTTTGGATTTAATTACCATGTGCTGTTTTCCAGGTTTCAAAACATTTTTCTATCTTGGGTTGGGTCTCCAGACATTCTTGATAGTTTAAGTGCCTATTTCTTCTACTGCTTGAAAGGTACCTCTTGGCCTAGGGAAACTCATGAAAAGGGATTACTATATTTGTATGCATGGTTCTCAAGATTTGTTATGAGCCAGCTTTCAACAGAACCATTGTTCCACTTTATTTTGTTGTTTAATTTGTTTTTCAGACTTTCCCTCTAGCAACTCCACGCTCCAGAAGGGTTGCTTTCTACAAATTGCACTTTGTGTTTCTCAAACAAATCACACTCCTCCTCCCTATTGATGTTGCAACAACACTGGATTTCCTAACATTTCTCAGTAAAAGTTTATTCCCACTCCAGGGACTTTGTATTTTCTGCACTCTCCACCTAGGTTGCTCCGTCCCTCACTCTCTCTCCTTGTAGCTTCATGGCTAGCTTCCTCATATCTACTTTGGCTACCTCTAATTCCTTCAGATTTAAACTCAAATAATATTTTTATTTAGAAAAGTCTTTTCTGATTCCCTTAGATTGTGTGACATATATTGGCCATTAATACAAATGTACTGAATAAATGACTGGGTGGGTCCGATATTATACATGCCATATTTGAGGAAATGAAGAGATGCTGAAAGTACTGGAAGTGTATAGATGAAATGAGAAGGCCAGAAACAGATCCTATTAACATTTGCTTAACACTTTACAGTTTTACAAAGCACCTTTGCATATGTTATATTACTTGAATTTTTTAATATCTGTTACAGAAAACTGTTACTATCTCCATTCTATAGGCTTAGAAAAGTAAAAAGACCTCAAGATCACATAGCTAATAAATAGAAGTTGGAACTATATTCTTATCTCCGAATTTAGTGTATTGTCCTCTATGACATGCTGAAATCCCCTGACTTAAGTCTGAGGTTTATGAGAATAGATGTTCCAGGCAAAATGCCAGAAACATGAAGTGTACAAGAATCATCAGAAGTTAATTACTTTCATGGACATTCAAATGCCTTCTTTGCTGTAGGAACAAAGGAAAAACCTTATCCACAGTCCCATGTGTTATCTCTGGCTGAGCCTCTTCCTAATTATATTACCGATGGCTGACTGTCTGCTTTAATTTTCTCTGTTATAAATGAGGATAACTATAGTTTTAGATTGGTGCAAAATTAATTGCGGTTTTTGGCCTTGAAAGTAATGACAAAAAATGCAATTCCTTTTGCACCAATCTAATACAGATTTTATAAAGGGATTGTGAGAATTAAATTAGTTTATTTATAAAAAAGAGGCTGTATATATCTGAGAATTTCATTATGTTTTCTGGTGTAGCTGTGGAACAACATTTTTGAATTAAAGTATATGTAACTTATGAATTACTTTCATTTAATTTCTCTGTTAAATTATATATTATATTATTAACATCAATCTTTTAAAAAATGTTCAGTACTGTTCTTGGTATTATGTTATTTATTAACATAATACATAACGTTATATAGCATTGTAATAACACAATATATACAATATATAATGTTATAGTTTATGTTATTAACATCAATTTACCAATTGTTCTTGACTAGGTACGACATTAGCATCTGCCAGTAGACTCTAATCTTCTGATAGGAGATCCCTATATCCAAAACATAATTGGCATATAAGTCCATGCCCATTTTCAGTAACCATGGAGAGTTTAGAAATTTCCTGCTTTGAAATTATTTGATAGTGTATGTGTGTGCTTTAACTCTTCAAGACTTGTTTTAGTGGGGATGTGTTTACTCTCTTCACATTGTTCCAAAGTAGATCTTGCTCATAGATTTTACTTATACGCCAATTATGGTAAATTTCTAGGATTTGGTTCCATTTGCAAGGGAGTTGCTAGGATTCTTGATATGAAGAGAAGAGCAGTGATTTTGTTCTCCCTAAAGACTATGCTCAGAAAATTCCTTCCTATTCTATGATCTCTGCTGCAATCTTTGATAAGATTGCAGTAAAAAGAAGTAATGCCTCTCTATAATTAGTCTGATATAGTGGTTCTCAACCCTATCAGATCCAGTGCTTTCTTCTTATCGTAAATTTTAAATACCACCCCCTGACAGACACTATTCTGGAAATAAATTCAGGGATAATATACCCTTGATTTGTAGAGTGTGCAAAGCCCTGAGAATATAGTTTCTGTGGTGCCTCTTTTTATTCAAACTTCTTGACTTACCTAAAATCAGCAAGTAAGCATAGTCCTAGCAGCCCAATATTATTTAATCCTGTTAAAACACACACACACACAAACACACACATACGCAATTAGGAGTGATCCACTGACAGGCAGCCTACTTGGAACTGAGGCCTTGCCACAGAAGCTGAGATAACCTATAGATTCAATCATGATGCCTTTGGGGGCAACTAGACCCCACGTATGGAGCAGAGACTTGGACAGCAGCTCAAAGGCAGGGAAATGGAGACTAAGAGCCACTCAAGTCCTAGACGTGGCTTCTAGGACAGCACCACTGGCCCCAGCTTATCCCAGGCACAGAAGGGAGGCTTAGATATTTTCAAGAAAGTTACTTTAAATAAAGGCCATACCCTGAGATTCAGATATAGGGGCAGGGGCCCTGCTAGCTAAACAGTTTTTTAAGATTGATGTTAATAACATAATATATAACATTATATATTATATATACTGTGTTATTATAATGTTATAAAACATTATATATTATATTATTAAATAACATAATACCAAGAACAGTACTGAATATTTTTTAAAAGATTGATGTTAATAATATAATATATAATTTAACAGAGAAATTAAATGAAAGTAATTCATAAGTTACATATACTTTATTCAAAAATTTTGTTCCACAGCTACACCAGAAAACATAATGAAATTCTCAGATATTTACAGCCTCTTTTTTATGAATAGATTTGTATTTAATAAAATAAGAACATCACAAGCCTTTCTTTACAGGAAGTATAGAAAATAAAAGAACAAAAGTATAGACAGACACCAGAAAAAAATAGGATTAGAATAGTTAGAGACCAGACATATTTATATATGATAACAGAAAGAGGGAAATAACCTTAAATGAATTTGCGATTACATGACAAAGCAAATTAAAGATCGACAAATTGAAAAAATAAGGAAGTAAGAATTTCTTGTAAATGAGCTCAATGTTATCTATAAACGCACTGATAAAATAATTCCTTGGACTGTAATTTGGGTCTCAGAGGATTATTGTACTTTGGAATGGTTCCGTTGAAAATTTCTAAGTCCTCTTCTTGTGGCTGAGACCAACTGGGTCTACAGTGACATGCAGGAAATGTTGCCCATGCCAAGATAGGTACCTACATGGGCTCCAGTACCCATTTCTCCTCTTTAGATTGCTCTTCAGTCCTGTATATGTGGGGTGAAATTGGTGAAGATTCACAATAATTATATCTGCTATATTGAATTTCTAGCACATATTCAGGCATACTTTTAGTTTCTCACATTTAAAATAAACTTGGAGACCATATTCTTCAAGAGGCAGTAGGGAATATAGGACAAATTTGAAAAATAGTGATTTGAGAGATTGTAGAGGAATTATGTAATATGCTGTTGAGGAGAGTATTGAAAATGATTGAAGACGGAAAGTCATCCTTGACTCCAGAAAGACTACTTATATTGTGTGGTAAGAAAGTTGGAAGGTACTGAGGACTTCCAAAAGGAAGTAATATAGTGTGAAGTTAAAAATATCTCCCTACTTCCTCACTTAATCTGTCCCTATGTGGATGGTAGAATCAGAGATTCAGTAGAAGGGTGTCTGGCAGTCTACTAAACCATTTTCACATTTTGCTTTCAAACTCTGGGCTTTCCTGGGAATTGTTTAATCAGTCGCATGCTGTAACTGTGTAGTACTCACTGCACATTTGGAAATAGTGTGGATTATATTTATCATCAGATAAAAACCATTTTTACTTACATAATTTGTTTTTACACAAATGAAAATATTTGAAGAACCAGAGGGAACAAAAAAGAGAAATCAAATTTGTCTTCAGAATATAATTAATTTCATACATTTATTACTCTATTTATTGAATAATTATAATTTCTAGTGATTAAAAATTCTGTGAGGAAATAAAAAATAGGTTAGTTTTTGCATGTCAATCATATATTTGCTGGCTTCTTTTTTTCAGTTGAACATGGTTTTAATCTTGTTGTCCCACCTGTTGATAATGTTCTTCAGTCTGAAAGTCTGATAATTCTTTGGGCCACAATCATAAATCATAATTTTTTTTAAAGTTAGATTTACCTTTTCTACTTTAATTTAAATTTTTAAATTTTTAATTATTGTGGATGATGAATGCAAAATAATTGTACATATTTATGAGGTACCTGTGATATGTCAATACAAAGCATATAATGCATAATGATGAAATCAGGGTAATTGACATATTCATTGTCTCAAGCATCTATCATTTCTTTGTGTTAGGAACATATCAATTGCAATCTTTTGGTTATTTTGAATATCATACTAAATGGGGAAAAACTAAACCCCTTTCTTTTAAAATCTTGAACAAGACAAGGATCCTCATTTTCATCCCTTTTATTCAACATAGCACTGGAAGTCCTAGCCAGAGCAATTAGATAAGAGAAAGAAATAAAGTTCATCCAAATGGGAAAGAAAGAAGTCAAATTATCCTTATTTATAGAGGATATGATCTTTTATATTTAGGAAAAGCTGAAGTCTCCACCAAAAAATTCTTCATTGAATTGATAAACAACTTCAATGAAGCTGAAGAATACAAAATCAGCACACATAAATCAGTAGTGTGTCTATATGCCAACAGCAAGCAATCTGAAAAAGAAACCAATTAAGTAATCTTATTTACAATAGCTGCAAATAAAGTAGAATACATAGGAATAAACATAAAGAAAGAAGTGAAAGCTCTGTGCGATACAAAATTATAACACATTGATGAAAGAAATTGAAGAGGACACACACAAAAGATGGAAAGATATTTCATGTTCATGAATTGGAAGAATTAATATTGTTAAAATGCCCATACTACTCAAAACAAACTACAGATTCAATGCAGTCCCTATCATGAATTATTGACCATGCACAACAGTTTGTCATATTCTTACACAAAATTCAATTTTATAAATCCTTCTGGCTCTTTCCATTTGTTAGTACATCTGGAGGAATGTTACAGACTGATCAAGTTTTACATGCCCGCTCTACATAATTATAGAACTTCTGTAGATTATTTTATTTATTTTGAGATAGGAACAAGGAGCGTTCAAATATCTGTAATTGCCAGTATGCTGCATTTCTGCAGACAGAAATATTGGTTCAAACTATGGAATTGACATTATGCCATCTTGTTCTTTCCAGCCTTGCATATATAATACAAATTATACTGAAAGCGGAAAGGAGGTGTAAATGCCATTTCCTTGGTTAGTATAATCATGTTTCTGGATTTGGGTAATATTGTGGTCCTGCAAAATCATTGGGCAAGTATTTATACAGTGTGGTTGGTTCAGGAAGAAACACAATGTTTTCTTCAGTTAGTTCCACTTGGATTCTGCTTCTGAAATGTATCTTATTTCCACACATCAGAAACAGGATGAAATAACACCAGTAATAATGACTTTATAACTATGTAGTACTGTCATTATACACAATAGATATGTATGTCTTCAAGAGTTTGTAATACAAGTGTGAAAGCAACTGCTTATATTATAGGCTCCCAAACACCACTGGTGCCTCCTAGACATTCACAACTCAAATATTAAATAGTTAGGAACAAATGCTCTGACTTCATTATTAGCCAAATCATTCAAATTTCCTATATATTTTGTATGTTGTTTCCACGGACACTTTTGCTCTATCTACAGTATCCCAGTATATCCAGTGAAGTTTGGTTCAGCTGCTCAGCTTAACCATCCTCCCTCAGCAGAGTAAGGGGTGAATATGGATTTTTGTTTGGAATATTTATGTAACACAATAATTCTAGGTCATATTTCTTCAAGTTATTTCTGTCTCATTATCAATAATTTCTCCCAAAGAGAGAGAAATCTGTCTGAAACCTAAGTCTGTCCTTTCGAATTGAATTCTTAGTCCTCTTAAAGCTCCAACCAAGCGTTCAGCAGCACTAGTGTTCTCTTCTACCTAGGTAACCTAAATCACAATAAAATTCCAAGACAACAGGAGAGTACTTATAGGAGAAAACTAATTATTTACATTGGGCATTTCAGAACTCTCCAAAAATTTAAGTAGTAATAGTTTGTGTCAAAATTAATAAGGCGTAGTTCTCCTCCAAAAGTATAGGGTGGAATATATGCATAGCCAGATAAAAATAGAGCAAGTGCATTGCTTGACACCACTGAAGCAGCTATCTAGTGAACAAAAGTAGTCTTTATTCCCACAGCTAAAAAATAATGAAAGATATAGTATTCCCTCAAATTAACATGTAAAAGAGAAATAAAAGAATGTGTTTGTCAAAATTTCAGTACTAGTATGGTTACCTTTATCATCACTGAGCAAAAGGATGCATTAAAACTTTAATTGTCAAAGCAAGCTTTAAACACCAAGAAAAATGACTGAAGATCAAGGAGAGTATGTTTCACTATATTTCAGAACATAGCTCACCCAAACTCTCCAAGGACACTGAAAGACTGCAGTTGAACAAAGAACTTAACAGGTATTTTGTAAGACTGACCTGACAGTTTATAAAAATGGTTTCCTGTAAATATTTCTTCTTTCCAAGGAAACTCTGGTCTTATAAAAATGTTTTTAATCCATTTAACTCTGAATAGTTGCACAGATTAAACGATTTTCTTATTATTCATAATATAAATGCATGCCTATTTTTGAACTTTCTTTCAAACACTGTGGTAAGCACTTTACAAATATTGTATCCCTTGGTTTTGTTAAAGAAACACTTTTGACAAATTAAATTTAACAGAGTTCATTTGAGCCAAGAACAATTCATAAATCAGGCAGCAGTCAGAATCAGAAGAGTCTCAGAGAGCTCCACCCAGCAGTGTGAGCAGTGAGATTTTATAGGATAGCCACAGAAGCAGAGTTGAGAAATCACCTGATTGGCTACAACTGGGCATCTGCTTTATTTGGGCATGGAGTGATCAATTGGCTACCTGTAATTGGCTGAAACATGGCTGCTTGTGATTGGCTGAAACTAGACTCTTCCTTGTACTCCTAACTTAGGTTTGAGACTGTTTACATATTAACTTAGGTTGTAATTTGCTTTGTAGGGACTCAGGGTATGGAGACAGCCTCAGTCTAATGGCCTCCTGCTTATTTATCAGTCTTCACACACACAGACACACACACACACACACACACACACACACACACATGCACCCAACTAATATATCTTAATATCATTTCCATTTTACAGATAAAAAACAAGTAAGAATGCTTATGTCCCTCACTTTAAAAAAACTATGTTTGATCAACAGTATGTCTTTAAGATAAAGACATAACATCTTGAATTTAGTGAACTGTTTTTCTTCTTGGCTGATGATTGCAAAATAATATTCTCAGTCTTTCTACTGTTTGTTCAGAATTCTTCTATTCGAAGGCTTAATATTATCATGAATTAACTCGATAAACAATTTCACCATTAAGTAGTATATCTGCTTGCTTCAGAGTCAAAATAATCCTACTGGTTCTAGTTATTTGATAGACTATGAGAAATTAAATATGATTGATTACTTGAATATTGATAATTTTAAATTGGCTTATTGGTAGAATGGTTAAACTAATAAACATAAGAGTGTTATGGAAAGGTAATAGTAAGGCATTTTCACCTTTGCATCATTTTTATACAATACGACAATATATAATGCTTTGAAGTACTCAGATAATTTGCATATTGTATGATTGAATTAGAGATGTCTCCGTATTTTGCAACTTGCTACGTTACAGCTGAGTGTTTGGAGTGCAACATTCTTTTAAAGGTCATGAAATAACTGTAATTTGCTCAGGGAAGTCTTACAGGCTAGACATTGTTCCCCCCTCCAGATCGACACTCAGTCTCTCTTTACCAAGTTTCCGCTACTGGAGTCTGATTCCTCAGAAGTTCTCTTGTTTTCTGGCTTTCTGTTTGACAGAAAACAAGATTCTGCCAGTGAGAGATATCATCAGGAAATCTAAATGTGAAGAAAAGAGGTTAGGCATTTAATTCCACCTTCCTCTCTAGCCTGCACCTCAAGCTGAAATTTGGCTCTGTACCTCCTATGCAACAGCTTCTCTCTCCAGCTACAGCTTTCACTAGTCTCTGATAACAGCTCCTTCTCCTTATAAATTTCTGGTCTAGGGCATCCCCAGTTGCGGGCCCTCAGGTACTTCATCTTAATTCTTAACCCTACCCATACTTAAATAGTTCCTTCAGTAAACTGTTTTGAATTAAGTATTTCAGTGTGCTTCCTAGGGTGACCAACCATTCTGGTTTGCATGACACTCATGATTTTATTTTAGCACGAAAATCAGACGCCCTTGCTACACACGAGGACAGTTGGTTACCCTCAGATTCCTGACAGAGCCTTCTCTGATCTAGATGTCTAAGATAGTAAGGGTCTGGTAAAAATATCGGCTATATGGTTGAAAGAGAGGAAGAT
Source organism: Piliocolobus tephrosceles (assembly GCF_002776525.5). Classification (NCBI taxonomy): domain Eukaryota; kingdom Metazoa; phylum Chordata; class Mammalia; order Primates; family Cercopithecidae; genus Piliocolobus; species Piliocolobus tephrosceles. Next base: position 119,208,208 of record NC_045438.1, on the reverse strand, counting down.
ATTTTATCTGGAAAGAGACAATGTTAGGTTTTGCTTCAAGATAGTTGGCTTATTTTATAGTAAAGAGTGTAGAAAGTTTAGAGAGGGGTCAGAAGAAACCATGTGTAAGGTGAGGATATAAAGTATCTAGCACTGTGGTAGGTGATTTTTATAATATTATATATATCTCACCATACCATAAATGTGTTTGAGTAAAGGAGGGTCTATAAATAGTACACCTTACCAGCTCAGTAGACAAGAAAATCGGTTGCAGTCATTACATAATCAATCTAAAAATTAATCTACAGTTACCTTAGAATATTTGTCAGAATTTTATATCTCTGAAATTAATTGAGAATTTCTAAATAAACAATGAATGACCATGAGTTTCAACTACCTTTGTATCATTTACTTAGGCATAATTATATAAATAACTTAAAAATAATAGGTAGCAAGTAGAGTTTTGATATTAATTTCAATTTTTTCTCTGCTAAGAAAATCATTAGTTTCTGCTGATGAGATAGTCAAACAATTCTCTCTCAATATCTCATCACAGTCACTGGTTCCTTTCCCTTCATCACTCTTCCTGCTGGTACAGTATGCAGAACTAACTTTTTGTGCCTTACATTAATGACTTCTCATTACTTGTATAGGAATTCAACTTTTTTTCTCTAATGATTGATTATCCTGTATCCTGGTTAGCTCACTTTCTTTACTGTAGCATGCTATGATAAGTGGAACATTCCATTTCCTTTAACAAGAAAAAAAAAATCTTGATTGTGAAAATGAGGTTCCTGTTATGTAGCAACATGGGTATTGTCACATTTTTGCTCTCATTGTACAATTTGTATTTTCCACATATCTCTCAATATTACTTTCAATTTATAAAACAACAGCATCACCAACAATAAAAAATCAATAGCTGCAAATCTTCTATATGCCAAATACTGTGCTAGACCCTGAAGTAGAGAGTTGAATAAGATGAGGTCTCTGACCTTCAAAAATTGAGAGAGGGATGTGTCAACAAAACATTCCAATAATATTAAAGAGTAAAACAACAGGTTTGTACAAAGAACAAAATACCCCAAAAGTGTGATTCATTCATCTGGAAGTGTGGATTGGACAGGAAATGTTGGGTTAAGACATTTTGCAGAGGTCATATCTGAGCTTATCCAGTTAAGTCCATTTCCTTCTCAATTGTAAATGACTTGTCCTGATGAAAAGGTGATTAATGCACTAATTATATTGTATTAAGAGTGTATACAATGAAAACTAAGCCTCTTCCTCACTCTACATTTTTTTTGCTATCTATGCAAGCAGCCAAATCACAACTTTAAACAACCAACAAGAATAAGCAAATACAAAACCAAATACCTAAATGTGCAGGTGCTGTATTAAGTATCAATTTTCTCCTACAGAAACCAATTTCAGACATTTTGTGAATACCCACTTTTTCTTACCTGGGGAATTCTTCACCTTCTTTTTATCTAAATAGTTCTATTAAGACAAAGAGTAGTTGAATCCATTTCACTGGTTTATATTTCTTTAAGTTCTTAGACACTGTAGTTTGGGGGAAGTAGCCTTCATATATAGAAAGTAAATGTCAAGTTGCAAAAGGAATGTATAGTTGGAGAGCCAAGGTTCTGATTTTTTTTTTCTTCATCTACAATTTAGACCTCCATGTACAATGTCCTTTAGCTTCTAGGTCATTCTTTTCTTTTTGTAAAGAGCCTTAGTAGATAAAAAATTACAGCCAACAGTTTCAAGTACACCAACCAGGGTTTCAGAGCCATATAATTTAAAAACTAGAAGGAACTTCAGATAATATATAAATACATATATGCTTTTTCAGCTAAAGAAGCTCAGAGAAGTGAAATGATTTGCCTCTGTTAAAACAAGTAGGTAGTGGTATGATTGTCACTAGAACTAATTCCTGTTTCCTTTTAGACTGGTCTTTACCCTAATACAAAAGCTGAAATAGAAACACTGGAGAGCTGATTACAGTACATATTGCTGGATCTCATCACCAGAGGTTGTAATTCGTTAGGTATAATGGAGGCCCAGAAATCTGCATTTCTAACAAGTTGCTGGCTGCTGCTGCTGCCTTAGTAAGAATACATTGAGAAACCTGCTCTACAGCATGCATCTTGAGGCCTTATGTAAGTATTCTTAAACCCAAGCCTGTAAAAACTTAGTAGAAAGAAGTTCTGACTCTAAAGTGAATATTTTCTTTCCCCTCCTAATAAGACACTTCATCTCTCCATAGTACACTTAAAGGTTTCATCTAGAACCTGAAGATTTTCTCTTAGTAATTATTTATTTAATTTAAAGCCAGTTAATTAAAGCATGCTTCTTAAAATACGAAATAACATTTTTATTGTATGACTTACACATTTTTCATTAATCGAAAGTACTTTCATCAACATTCATGATTATTGATTTACACGTTGCGAATTTACCTATCCAATATTTACCCATCTTGTCAAATTAGTCAACAATGACTGTAAATTATTCTGTCACAGACTTGCAATCCCCTGCAAACCCTTTATCTCTCTGCCTCCATCTTCCTTTCCCTCCCCATTCACTACCTGAACTCATGTGGTCATGTCAGAAATATATCATTAAACTGCAATGATTATACTTTTGCTTTTCTTTGCTCCACAGACACAAACTGACAAAAATCATTCTTCTTTCAAAGAAATCACAGTGTCTAAATAATTCCAAGATTTTATAAATATATTAAGAAAACAAATGCATTGAGCAAATATAACTGCCATATTAAAAGATATTTTTAATATCACTAGACTATGTTTGCTTTTCTAAAAGTATAATTTTCTACTAGGTCAGCTATGCACGTTTAATTTGTATGCTTATTGCTTTCTATTAAAGCAATTGTGTATATTTTCTGGAAAAAAACTTTTAATAGACAGAATTTAACCAGGGTTTTTGACAGAGATATTCTCAATCAACTACCTATTCTTCTCACTTTGGATAGTCATGAAGGCAGTCATAGAAAATGAAAGTTTATAGTGAGACACTATAGTACCCTACCATGGGGACAATGATTTACATCATGTTCTCATTAATCTCTCCTTTCTTCTTCTTTTTTAGGCAAAAAATAAAAAAGCCATATGAGCATATGAACATTTTTCAGGGCAAGCATGGAGCCATTATGAAAGCTAAAATTAATTTTTTTTCTTGAACATTTAAACACACACATGTAGAGGGCATATTTGGGTAGTGACTGTTTCTCAATGACATTCTTTTGGAGAAGGATGGGAGGTTGTATCTTTTGAAGAACTTTATGAGCCTTAACTTTTCAGAAAGTCTTAGGGCTTCTTTATGATTCTAAGGAATTAGAGAAACCTGTGGTAATCCAAAGAGTGAAACTAAAGACCCGTGTTAGTCTCCTTGACTCTGGGCTTAGTTGAGAAGGCTTCAGCAGGATTAGCTACATAATTGTAGGGGGAGGATGTCCAGTACAAAGCATGGTTTGGCTTCATGTTAAAAATTCTTAACAATTTCAAGATGGCAACTGTAGAGCATTAAACCAAACATAGGGCTCTTCTGAGAGCAGGGCCCTGTGTGCCTGCGCAGGCCACAAGCTCACGAAGCTGACTCTACCTCCAATGTCTCCATGGATCTATTTGTGTATTGTGAAATTTTCATAGTATTTTTTTTAATGTTGTCTTAAATTCACCCTTTGTTATTCTTCCTTTTAGCAGCAGTTTTAATGGGGCCCATGATGACACAGTCAAAGAATATTATTGCCCAGGTTCCCTATCACCTAGATGTGATCATATTACTAAGTTCAGACTGAGGGAATGTAAACAAAATCGATGTGTGTGACTTCCAGTGCTCCTCCTTAAAGCTGACTCTACCTTCATGTTTCCTTCCAGGATGCAAAGCTCAATTCATCTGCAGAGAAAGAAGCTGGGGATTCAGAACAGAAACTATTGAAAAAAAAAAAGAGTTGCATGTATTTGTACCTTTTGGTAAATGAAACATGTTAAATGATACGAATGAGAAGTACCCTACTAAAAAATTCCCAGGTGAAAGAGAAGGCAGGAGAACTTCAGGTACAGTCTGTTGGGCTCTGAGGTGAAGAGATGCCAACTAAAACACTGCTTTTTTAATATGTAAGTTCATATGCCCTCTGATTTGTCATTTTCCAAATTTTTCTCCCTTACTTTTTATGAGATCTCCTAATTTTTCTAGGTTTATTATTAATACACTTTGCTTTAGAGAATGATAACTGAGTCACAACATCTAGGAGACTTCTAATAAATAAATAAGATTTGAAATTAAGGTAAAGTTTAAAGCATAAGGACATAAAAATGGCACCTACTTTTATTTTCTAACATTTAGTTTATCACAGCTTTACTAACTAATGTTCCTTGAAATAAACTATATCAATTTACAGATATTATTAAAAATGCATAGAAAATAAATGAATACTAATATCCAAGCATGTGAATTAAATAACTCAAATTGCAACCTTGGCAATGCCACCATCTTATGGTAACATTTTAAGGTTTTTAAAAATTTGATATTAATACATAGCAAAGTATTTTTAATGTATACAATTATAATATATAACTACAAAATTCTTATAACTATACCAAATATATTAAATATATACATATATCATATATGCACATATATGATAGATGTATGTGTATGTATTTATATACAGTCATACACACATTGTTTAACAACTGGGATATGTGTACACACAAATCTGAATGACATAGCCTACTACACACCTGAGCTGTATGGAGTAGCCTATTGCTCCTAGGTTACAAACTCATATGGCATGTTACTGTACTGAATAATGTAGGCAGTTGCAATGCAATCGCAAGTATTTGTATATTTAAATATATATAAACATAGAAAAGGTACAGTAAAAACACTGTATAAAAGGCAAAAATGATAAACCTATGTAGGGCACTTATCATGAATGGAGCTTGTAGGACTGAGAATTACTCTGGGTGGGTGAGTAGAGGGTGAATATGAAGGCCTGGAACATTACTGTGTACTACTGCAGAACTTTATGATTTATTTATTTATTTATTTATTTATTTATTTATTTATTTATTTTATTTATTTATTTCTTGAGACAGAGTCTCGCTCTGTTGCCCAGGCTGGAGTGCCATGGCTCAATCTCAGCTCACTGCATTCACCACCTCCTGAGTTCAAGCAATTCTCCTGCCTCAGCCTCCTAAGTAGCTGGGATTACAGGCGTGCGCCACCATGCCCGGCTGATTTTTGTATTTTCAGTAGAGACGGGGTTTCACCATGTTGGGCAGGCTGGTCTCAAACTCCTGACCTCGTGATCCACCCGCCTTGGCCTCCCAAAGTGTTAGGATTACAGATGTGAGCCACCACGCCCGGCCTACTACTGCAGACTTTAGAAACACTGTACATGTAGGCCACACTGAATTTATTATGAATATTTTTTTCTTTAATAATACATTGATTATCTTGCTGTAAGTTTCTACTTTATAAACTTTTCATTTTTAACATTTTTTTCTCCTACTTTTTGAAAACTTTTGTAACAAAACTTATCTTAAAGCACAAAGATATTGTACAGCTGTACAAAATTGTATTTCTTTATATTCTTATTCTATAAGCCTTTTTCTATTTTTAAAATAATTTTTAACTTTTTTAACTTTTTTGCTAAATCTAAGACACATGCGCATACCTTAGCCTAGGCCTACAGAGGGTCAGGACCATAGAGGCATCACTAGGTAATAGAAATTTTCCAACTCAAATATGATCATATGGGTCCACTGTTGCACACGCAGCCTGTTGTTGAGTGAAACGTTGTTACTGGTCACATGACTGTATGTAGCTCCACAAACATCTCTTTCTAAAACTTCATTGTATTGTTATTTTTCCAATATGCTAATTCACTGATTTCTTCCCCCTGCACTTTCAAGTCTTTTATTTCTACACCATTTAATATCTTGTACCCGCAGTACTCAAATTTGTCATGTATTTTTATAATTCTTGTCAGTTTATTTTCTATCTCATGTGATTATCTTCTATATTCATTTTTCTTCTTTCATAATTTTTTTAAACGAAGTGTGCTTGTTCTCTGAATGCTCTCCTTTCTCTTAGGGTAAATCATCTATGCAAGCATTTTCTCCATGGGTCTTACTGGTGTCTTGCGAAATTTTCGTAGGTTCTTCTTTCTGATGTTGTCTTAAATTCACCCTTTGTTATTCTTCCTTTTAGTAACAGTTTTAATGGGGCCCATGATGACTCAGTTAAAGAACATTATTGTCCAGGTTCCCTATCATCTAGATATGATCATATTATGAAGTGCAGGCTGAGGGGATGTAAACAAAATTGATGTGTGTGACTTCCAGTGCTTTTCCCTAAGAATAGGATGTTTTCTCTGAATTCCCTTTAGTGGGTTGGAAAATGTCAACAACTGAATTAACCATCTTGCTCCTAGAGATGAAAATCAAGTACAGATAATCACAGAGACTTTATTAGGTTCTTGGATGAGCTCAAGAAGTGGCTACTTAGCTGTAATCCCTTGGAAAGTTACCTTAAGAAAGTAAAATCGCTATGTTGTTTGAGAAGCTATATTTTTAAGTATTGTTATTATGGTAGTTTCTAGATCAAGATTTCTCAACTTAATATGATTGACATTTGGGGCTGAATGTGTTTTTGTACTAAAAAGCTGTCTTGTGTATTTTAGGGTGTTTAGTAGCATCCTTAGCCACTACCACTAGACGCCTACGGCATTCTTCTGGTCGTGACTAGCAAAAATGTCTCTGGACTTTGGCAAATGTCCCCTGTGGAACAAATGTGTTTCTGCTTGAGAACCACTAGTCTATAGATTAACAAATGTAGACATTGTTCCCTATAGTAATGCTGCCTTAATGAAACTTATAACATATTGCTTTCACTTAGGAGTCGGTGAGAAGAAGTGACAAGGCATTGAAGCCTGGAAAGTGGTGATAATTCCTCTGCTGCAGCATTGGATAAAACTGTTAACTGTGGAAAGTACTAGGCAGAACGTATTCCTGTGGAGATTAAAGCTGCTAGAGAAGTGCTTAGAAAGGCAGAATGTCAGTATATTTTGATTGCTATGTGCAGTTTTTAGTAAAATATTGTAACAAAAAATGAGCACAGCTAGGAAAAAATGAACAGTTGAAATTAGAAATAGAGGTGACAGAACTTTTTAAGGGAGATAACCTAAAATTGGCTAATAAACTAGAAAAGTGAGATTTCTCAGAGTTGAAAAAACTAACTGCCTCAGTATTTTAAACAATGGGAAAAAGAGTGTCCCTCATGGCTTTTTTTAGAGTCCCCCCATTTGGACTTTTCAGCCAAAAGTATGAAAAAGCCACACGCAAAGATTAGATTATAAATATTGCCTTCATACCACTATGAACTTTTTCATATGACCACGTTAGTCATCTTTAAAATAAAGAAAAGTGGTCCCAGTGCCGGGTTTACGCCTTTAATCCCAGCACTTTGGGAGGCCGAGAGGGTGGATAACCTGAGGTCAGGAGTTGGAGACCAGCCTGGCCAACACAGTGAAACCCTGTCTCTACTAAAAGTACAAAATTTAGCCAAGTGTGGTGGCATGTGCTATAGTTCCAGCTACTTGGGAGGCTGAGGCAGGCGAATTGCTTGAACCTGGGAGGCGGAGGTTGTAGTGAGCCAAGATCGCACCACTGCACTCCAGCCTGGGCGACAAAGTGAGACTCCGTCTCAAAAAAAATAAAATAAAGTAAAATAAAAATAAAAAAAGGCCCAGCAAAGAAGCCAATTAATTAAAAACAAGAATCAGAAGGTAAAGAAGTATAACTAGAAGAGATTTTTCGTGAAGTTCTTCCAAATGAAACCAGAAATAGACCAGAAACCTTAATTCTTGAGAAAGTTGAAAAACCACTAGCTCAGCATTGAAAAGCTTTTAATTGTGTGATACAAAAAGATATCATTGGTTTATTAAACCAGAACCAGCTGCTTGTCATGGTGGCTCACACCTGTAATCCCAGTACTTTGGGAGGCTAAGGCACGAAGATCATTTGAAGCCAGGAGTTCAAGACCAGCCTGGTCAACATGGTGAAACCCCATCTCCACTAAAACTACAAAAGTTAACCAGATGTGGTGGTACACGCCTTAATCCCAGCTACTTGGTAGACTGAGTCATGAGAATCTCTTGAACCCGGGAGGTAGAGGCTGCAGTGAGCTAAGATCGTGCCAACTTACCCCAGCCTGAGTGACAGAGAGAGATTCTGTCTCAGAAAAATCAAACAAACAAAACTGTACCAACAAAAAGAGGCTAGGAAATCTGTGCAGTGGCCTGATATGGCCTGATGAAGCATACCACCTGCTTCAGAATATGCCATGGAAGTTAAGGAAACAAAGAAAATTTCCCAATTGGTCAAATGACCGGCCAGAAAAGGACAATGGATAAGTTCCTCCCAGAGAACAGAACCAGTCTAACCAAGGAAATTCTGCTGCTGCCAGGTCAGGGAGTTCTCAAAATTCTGATCCAGAGTGATTTATTTCATAATTGTAATAAGCCAGTGACTTTTTCTAGGTAAGCATTTTTGTTGCAGTTGTCCTATTTCTTTTTCACCATTGTATATTGGCTAGGTATGGAGTGGGGGGCTGGGAGGTATGAGAAAAATGTGTTTCTGAGTTCATCACTGTTGGGCCCCCACTGGATCACACAGAAAGAATTGTGTGTAATTCAGAGATACCCAATTTTGAGTAGGATGCAGTAACTGGACAAGTCATTTGATTGTATAGTATCTCTTGGAGAACAGATGTTTTCTTTTTGGAAAGCGAAACAGAACAAAACAAAACACGAATACTTGTACATGGATACTTGGGAGGCCAGTATGGCAGTCTGTCAGAAACCATTAATTTTCCTCAGTGTTTTTCCCCTCCTTACTTCAACAATAGAATCTATTGACTTTTAGCTGGGCACAAGGTATGCAGCTAGAGAGAATACATCCCCAATCCTCCCTTGCAAAATAGGCCTTATCTCACAACTAATGCCAATAGGGTAAGTGAAAACAAATTTCTAAACTTTTTGAATCATGTATTGAAAAGAAAACTAATTGCCTTTCAAGAACTTCCCCCTTCAGGTTGGCAATCAAGTAGCAAAAACTTGAACAGTGGCATCATACCATACACAGACTGAACCCCCTCACTGGGAGTAACAGATCTGTTTCACCAATTTGATTCCCTAGATGACCTCATAAAGGAAAGCCCATGTTATTTGCCCTGGGTTCTCATGTGAGAGAGTGATATGTTTTAATCTTGTTTCAACTACAACTACTGAAGTTTTGATTCCATTAATCCTAACTCCTACATCTTTCCTGGGATTATTATGATATTAACATTCTGCTTAAAATATGTTGAAGTTTCAGCTGTATTAAGATTTATATTTGAAGCTCAATTGCTCAGGATATTGAATATACACAATTGATCTGGGGTTACGGGACATAAGACATTATAGCTGGGAAAGGTTAATCTGCATTTTTACTTTTAATTACTATTGTTATTAATAGCATTGAACTACCTCTTTGTCAACAGAATAAAGCAAAATATTTTCCAATAAGTGTTTTTTTTTTTGTTTTTCTACATTTCTTATTTTATCTTGTTTTCTAATAGAGAATTACCTCTATTTTCCCATTATTAAACTATGTATATATATTTTATTTATCTCAAAAACCAAGTTTTATAACTTACCAGTTATGTTATCTATTTATTAAAGAATGCCTGCCTTAAAAATAAAACAATTACTTATTTACAACTTGGATTTAACTTGTAGCTCTCTTTCTAGCTGGCATTTGTGTATACTCTTGTGATTTGATATGCACACAAACACAATTCTTACCTTGAGTTTAATTTCTTTTCTTTTTAAAAATTCCTTGGGTTTAATAAGGATTTTTCATTTCTCTTTCTTTTTCCTATTTAGTATAACGTTTCCTCTTAGCAGAACTTTAATGGTACCCATGAGTTCTTATATGTAATTATTTTTCTCAGTCTGAGCATATTTATTGTTTGTTTGTCAACTTTCATTCCACCCTTTCCCAACAACTTAAGTTTTGACTTTTGGGTTTCAAATTGTGAAACAATAGCAAAGTTGGACTAAAATAAAAAGATTCAGCTTCTTCAGGTCACCTCCTTTAATAGGCAACTTAAGAATATGTCCTCCCTACAGTGCACAATGGTGAAGTTCAAATGAGAACGTGAATAGGCAAATACACGACCAAACTCAAATGAATTGCTGTGCTGATATTAAGAGTTCCTGGTGGCCCGTTGCTTGTCCATTACATAGGTCTTGATCTAGGAGTAGATTTTAACAAAAGTCACATCGAAACGTAAAAGCACTAAGCTGACTTAAAGGCTGTGGACAGAAAACAGAAGGAAGTAACACTATGTTAACTACATGTTGCTGAGGGCCTCTACGCCAGGAAGGATTTTACCTTCCAGAAGCTCTAGACTGGCACCGCCTCCAGTGCTGACATGGCTAACTTTATCCTCAGTGCTCCATTTGGCACAGCAAGTAGCAGTGTCTCCACCCCCTATAATAGTGATGCAGCCCTTGGATGTGGCTTTCACAATTTCATCCATGAGGGCTTTGGTTCCCTTAGCAAAGGCATCCCATTCAAATACTCCTAACGGCCCATTCCAAACAATTAGCCTTGCTTGAGCCACAACTTGAGCATGATTCTTGTTGCTCTCAGGACCACAGTCCAAACCCATCCAGCCGGGAGGTATGCCAGATGCTACAGTGGCTTTTCCAACCCGAGCATTCTCATCAAACTTGTCAGCAGTAACAAAGTCAATAGGAAATGTAATCCTTACACCATTCTTTTGTGCTTTGGTCATGATATCTTTGACAATCTTGGCTCCCTCTTCATCAAACAGAGAAGCACCAATCTCCATGTTGTTGAGTACCTTAAGGAAAGTATAAGCCATTCCACCACCAATAATCATCTCATTGACTTTATCCAGCATATTTTTGATAAGTTGGATCTTGTCTGCCACTTTGGCTCCACCAAGTATAGCCAGAAAGGGTCTCACTGGGTTTTCCAAGGCTTTAGCAAAGTAATCTAGTTCCTTCTTCATCAAGAATCCAGATGCTTTATGGGGCAGATTCACTCCCACCATGGAACTATGAGCCCGGTGTGCAGTGCCAAAAGCATCATTGACATAGACGTCCCCTAGCTTGGAAAGCGATGCTCGGAAGCCTTCTATTTTATCTGGCTCAGCTTTAATCTTCTTTCCAGAAGGATCTTGGCCCTTCCCTTCTTCTTCCACATGAAAGCGCAGGTTCTCCAGCAGGATGACTGAACCAGGAGCTGGATTGGCACAGGCATTCTCCACTTCTGCGCCTACACAGTCCTTCAGGAACAGAACATCCTTGCCCAGCAAAGATTTGAGTTCAGCAGCAACAGGCTCTAAGGAATATTTGTCAGGCATGGGAACACCATCAGGCCGACCTAGATGACTCATAAGAACTACTGCCTTGGCTCCTTTGTCTAGGCAGTACTTGATGCTTGGGATGGAAGCCTTGATCCTCTGGTTGTTTGTAATCTGGTTCTTCTTCATGGGAACATTGAAGTCTACTCTCATGATGACTCGCTTCCCTCTAACATCCAGTTTGTCTAAAGTCAACTTCTTAGAAAGAGACATCTTGACAATATAAAGACATAGGCTGACACCTGGATCTTAATGCTGAAGAACCACCTTGCTGTTGGGAGGCTGAGTCGGTGGTGATTTTTAACGTCCTTGCCCCTTGCCCCACCCCTTTCTTTTCCACACTGTCTCCAGCACAACAGCCACTGTTAGACTGGAAAGGAAATCTAGCTTTGTGATTGGCTCATGGTGCTGTCAATCTGGATCTGTAATGTGTTGCTAGGTGAAGATTCCAACTGCCTGGACAAAGGGCCAAGTAGGGGATTAGAGGTACATGGCTTTGGGCGAGACTTGGGTAGGTGAAGAAATCTCAGAATAAGAATGGTTCTAGAAAACAACAAGAATGGTCCTGAGGTCTGCGACTCCTTCTGGCTCTTTTTGCCCCCACTCACAGCTCGGTTAACAGTTGCTCTTATTATCATAAACAAAACAAAAAGAACTCCACCCCCACACCCGCAAACCTACATACGCCTCATTCACGTTAAATCTTAACATTTTGATATATAAAAACCTCTGTAGTGCCAAATAAAAGAAATATTTGAAATAATGATTTTCATATGAAACCTTGCTTATTCAAGTCAGCATAGTATAGTTCTGTTTTTTCCTTGTCTTGATAAATATTTCTGTTGAGGATGCGGCTTGTTTTTAGCCTTCATCTTTAGATATATTCTAGGATGGGGTGGGAATGCTGTCATATTTTCACTACTTTGCTTCTTCCATTTTACTACCATGGAAGAATTTCAGACTACCATGAAAGAATGGTCACTTCTGCAGGAGAATCCCGTAAGATCATAGCAAAAAGAGTATCAGTAACAAGTGCTGAAAGTAATGGTGACATTTCTTTCAGACTACAATGTTATGATGAGGTTCCTTATTTTTTCTCTCCTCTCTGTTTGCTTTACTACCTATACAACTTAGAAAATGAGCTGAGAAAAGTGCATGCTTTTCATAAGGATGAAAACATCTATTAGAATTGAAAGTGAGTGAGATATTCTATTTTTGGAGAAAGCAAATATATGTGGCTAGTTGGTTTAGTAATGAAAATTGACTTTACAGTTTTTTTCATTCAACTTCATAAGCTGAGTGAACTAAGTATGTAAAATGAAGTATTTGACAGAAATATATTTGAGGCATCACTTACTGAGATAGCTAAAATAAAAAATAAAAACAAGTGTTGAGAAAGATATGGACAAACTGGAATCCTCATTTATTGCTGATAGGAATGTGTAATGGTGCAGCCACTTCAGAAGACAGTTTATCAGTTCCTCAATGTTGAAAATTAAGTCAACAGTATTTAAAAGCAACCTTAAATGGTGTTAAAAATATATAGTAACAGAAACTCTCATTTATTGCTTCCAGGAATGAAATATGCTACAGCCACTTTGGGAAACAGCTTGGCAGTTTCTTACAAATATGCATAGACTTACCATACAAGTCATCAATCCTATTTCTAGATACTCATCCAAGGACATCAAAAACGTGTGTTCTCTCAAAATTCTGTAAACAAATGTTTAGAGTAGTTTTATTAATAGTTACCAAAAATTGTATATTCTTCAAGTAATAAATAAATAAACTGTGATATATCCATGCAATGGAATATTATTTTTAAAAAAGAAAAGAAACAAGCTATTTACTTACACAAAAGCCCTGGATAAAACTTAAATGTGTCTTATTAGCTGAAAGAAGCCAGGCAAAATAATTATGTAGATATTGTACAATTCCATTTGTATGACATTTGAAAAAAGGCAAAACTATAGGGATGGAAAACATATCAGTGGTTGCAAATGTTAGGAGAAGACAGGATGGTCAACTATAATGGGAATACACAGAAGGATTTTTAGTGTGGTAAACTTTTCTATGAGGTACTGGAGTGGTGGATACAACATTCTATGCACTTGTCAAAATTCATAGAATTGTACATTGTAGAGAGTGAACTTTAATGAATGCAAATAAAAAAATATGATCTAGAGTGTTAGGGAATCTTATTATGGAATGTAGCCTCTGACAAATAAGCCTAACTGTATTGTAATATATAGCAAATTTTACTACAGGTCATGTGGAAAAAAAAAGGAGATGACTTAAGTAACTTTGCAAAAGAGGTTTTCAGTTTGTAAAATTAAAGATGAAAACAACTGTCCACAAATATAATACTCTAGTTGGTAAGTTTGAATATCACACGCTTATAGGTGAATAATTCTTAAACTATGTGTGTTATTAGAGATAAGCAAATAATGGAAGAGAATAAAAAGTTTCTCACTGTCAGGAAAATAAGTTACAAATAAGCAAGAGCAGAATGAACTCTGTGGTGCTAGATTAAGAGTCTGAGATATCAGTATGAACTCATATTAAGTTCAATATACACATAGGTTGATACGGAAATAATTACAGATATGTGTATAATATGTGGTTCATTTTCTATTCCTACTGTAGCAACTTGTCACAAATTTAGCTACTTGAAATAACACAATTTTGTGTTCAAAAACAATCCTGTATGTCAGAAATTCAGGTTGGTTCTCCTGGTTTCTTGCTCTGGATTTTATAAAGTTTTTTTTACTGGGTTTTCATTACAAGGCTCTAGGAAGAATTTACTTCTAATCTCATTTAGGCTTTTGGCAGCATTCAGTTCCTTGCAATTATAGGACTGAGCTACCTGCTTTTGGCTAGCTGTTAATAAACCCATGAAGGTCCTCTCAGGTTTGTAAGTTCCTATATCTGAGAACCAGCAATGATGCATTGAATTCTTAGACTTGGAATCTCTCTGATTTTCATTTCTACTCCATCTGTTTTCCACTTTCAGCCAGAGAAAATTCTCTGCTGTTAAGGACTCATTTGATTAAGTTGGGCCAAACTAGATAATACAGGATAAACTCCCTAATTAAATACTGTGATATAATTACATCTGCAAAGTCTCTTTTGTCATGTAGCACCAGTATTTACAAGTTCTGGGGAATAGGACATGGACATCTTTAGTGGGCCATTATTCTGCCTACTCAAACAGGATTTGGATACACACAAATATTTTCAAGCTGTGTTCATAAGAGGGCAGAGAAGCAGTGACTTATAAATAAATAAGTGGGGGTGGGGGGGAAGGACAAAATTTATAGAGGAATTCCAAATAATGTGTGTAGATACATTCCTCTACTAGAGGTGGAGCTTAATTGACTGCTTGAATGTAGTGATAAATAGATTCTGAATATTCAAATTATTATTCACCATGGTTTAAAAATATTAGATTTGAAAGACCCAAAAGGAAAATATGCTCTTCTGTTTTGACACCTTTCTGTAAAGAAGATTTGCAGTGTGTTCTGCACTGACCTAAACTACAAGCGCATTTTGTCACCACTTCCCCAAGATCTGTCTTCATGTAACAGCATCAAGCTCTGAGGACCTTGTCTTTTAAAATTAAAATCCTGACACCATGTATCACCCTACATAGAGGCTGAAATGTCTTCTTAACTAAATCAAGTGTTCATCTGTGTTCACAGTATCAGTGTCTCTACGTCCTGCTGTTCTTGGACAGGTTTTCCAAGTTTTGTTTATGCAAATGTCCTCTGTTTCTCTCCAGAAATTTTAAGACCTGCTTACTTAGCTACTAGTATTTGCTCATGGTGGTGACTGATTAAAATCTACGGTGGAAAGATTTCATTACAGGTTTTCAATTTTCTTTGAAAATTGGAACATGTTATGGATATACTCTATTATTCTTTCTATTAGGAAGCCTTTGAAATATTTGGAGCAGTTTAACTTCAATTCACCTTTCTGTTGACAATGATTGTAAAATATGCAAATACATATTCCCTATATTATGCAGAATTCTGGGTGCTGAAAGGCCAATAATCTATAGTTATATATATTCTCATGTACATACCGTGTCATTTTAGTCACTAATTTTTAATATTTCAAAATACACCAATCCTTCTTTTAACAATTTAAAAATAATTTTTAAATTGCTTATGAATTTGTAAATGTCCCTACTAATAACAGCAGCAAATTACAATTTATGCATTTGAAAATACTTCCATGAGTTCTTGGGATCATTGTAAAAAGTAGGCTAAGGTCTGTATAGTGCTATTTCCCACTTTCAATGGTGAAAACCACTGCTCTTGTATCAACCTAACAGATAACTTTTTACATAGTGCAGAATTAGTTTGAAAACAACAGAATAATTCACACGATAACATTATGTATGAATTAGCTGATGCATTTGTTTTAAAGCGTACCTTTTTTACATTTATTCCTCCATCTACTTATCTATTCTTCTAAAATAGTTCTGTTACATACATTTTAAGTAAATTTTACTCTTTTTATATTTTGTTTCTGTACTCTAATTTTTTAGAAGATAAAAGGACATATGGAGATATGGCCAAAATTAAATAGCTAAGTTACCCAATCACAAATAGGTAAATTTTAGGACTTTTGTGTATTAAATTCCTACAGATCTCTATTATTGATTATTAATTGATGTAGGCACTGAATAGGACAAACTCAATGTGAAGACTAAGGTAAAAATTTTAATGTTATTGCAATAAAGTTAGTGCGACATAAGTTCTATAAATATTATAGTATATAATACAAATCATTACCAGTTGAAACTAATCCTAGGGGAGGATTGATGTATTGCTGAGATTAGGTTTTATTTTCCTTAAGGAGTCCAAATTAGATCAATCGATGTAATCATCCTTAATAAGAAAATTGTGTTCTTAAAGTTAAAATTTAAAAGGGTGTTTCAAGAGGGAACATTTTAATTAAAATTTTAATAAAAGAGATTGGAAGGTACAGAGTTTAATTCACAGTAATAAGTTATTTTAGAGTTGCTTTAAACTAATGAGTAGCCTGGGATTATTTTTCTAAAGATGTTCCAAAAACTTTTTTCAATTTAGCTTTAAATATATTTTATTATTCTACAATAAAATAATGAATTAATTCATTAAAACTTAAACAATTATAAGTATCAGCTTGTCTTCTAATACTGAAACTCAGGACATTCCCATTACTATATGATTTTTCTATTACTCCCAAGCTAAAAAGTTTCAATAGAAAATAGAAGTATGGGATACCTCCTGAGAAACAAATGGTCCACTGAATTTTAATAAAATGTATATTTATTTATTAAGGCTACTACTTAATCATCATTATGATGTATCTAATTGTGGCTTGCATTATACAAAACATATTTATAATTTAAACAATTATATTAGTTGATTAACTTTTGATACAGTCAAAATATTTGCTTGATACTATTTCTTCAAGTTTCATCTATTATAGCATGTTGAGGATAACACTGCAATAGAGAAAGGGCATAGATGGGAAAGGAGACAGCTGTAGTTTGCATAAGCTCTAAGCTAAAAGAAACACAGATTATGAAAATGTATCTTTGTATCTCCAATATTAACTAGGGGAATTGGGACAGTTATTGGATAAATTCACTGCAGGTGACAAGAATAATTGACGAACTAGTTTAATCGAAATATATGGAAGACTATATACATTCCAAAAATATGACCCAACATCACTGATTTCTGTATAAGATGAAGACCTTTAAAATAGATTCTAGTTCTCAGTCTCTTATCTAGTTTTGGAAATTCCAATGTGAGACAGGGAATGATATGGACCTCCTTTTAGTAACAACCAAAACCTATGGGAGGCCCTAAGGTTTTTGAACTCTTGTATTTCCTGGGAGGCAGAAAGTGGCCTTCAGTGGAAATCCAAAAACCAAGAAGAGAGATTGTTGCTGTAGAGGATATTTGTTACACTGTTTCTCCCTCCATTGTATGCAGTTGAAATCAAGCCTATTCATGAGTGTGATCAGGATAGACTTAACTGGAGCAGCAGCTGGAAAAGGTATGCCTTGTAAACTTTGATGGGCGAAGTCCTGGGCACTATTGAAATGTTGATATTATAATTCAGTAAAATAAAGTGTCAAGAAAAAAGGAAAAAAAAAAAGTGAAAAGACAAAAGACAAAAGAGAAGAAAGAAAAATTAAAAAAGTGAAAAGACAAATAAAATAAGAGAGGAAAGAGAAAGAAACTTGAAATGTCATTTCGATCTCTCTTTCTTTGTCACTTCAAAATCTCTTTCTTTTATTGTTCCAATTGTAGAGTTCTATAGAGGTGATACTGGAGCCAGGCTGGAGTGAAGCCCCAAGATCAATAATTATGCTTAGGTCTGGTAGGCTCTAGCTCTCGGCTGATAATCTAGGAAATAAGCTATTGAAGTAGATGTACTACAATGTTCCCTAGAGGACAGACAATATCTATGCTGGAAATGAGAATAGGGAGCAGGAAATCATGCATTATATTGTAGGAGGCTCTTTCAATGTATATTTCCTCCAATTTCAACACACACACATAAATGAAGTTAGTACTTGAGGCTTGGCTCACCCCGCAGATTGGTAATAATGACAATAAAGATATTTATAAGGAGAAAAATTCAACATGTTTGAGGAGCTTCAGCATTATGAGTGAAAGCTAACAGATAGCAAAATATATCTAGGGAAGCCAAATTCATAGCTTAACACAACATTTAAACAAATGGAAAAAGTCTTACAGAAATAATTACAATGGAAATATGAAGGACAATGAAGCCATTATAAAGCATAACCACTTCAATATGTTGGATACAAAAAAAGTTGAAATATGTAACTCAAAGGGATAGACTGCATCATAAAATAAAAGCTTTAAAATAATGAATGAGTGATCAGATAATTTGTGGAGGAATTCTTGCATAACACACCAGAACAGGGCCAAGAGCAAATGAGTGAGGACAAAGTTAAGGTGTGAGGAAATTAAAATTTGTAACAATATTAATATCTATCACAGAGAAGTCATAAAAGGAGAAAAAATATAAAATGAAGATGATTAATGTTTTAACAAATTACATCCTATAATAGAATAAAAAATCAGATCTCAGGTCAAAGTGTTCATAACATGATATGCAGAATAGCCAATATTTGAAACAAACTCACTCCAGAAACACTACAATGAATTTTAGGAACATTAACACCAAGAACATATATTTTTCTTAAGTTTCCAGGGTAGAAAAGCAGATCACTGCAAGGGAAAAGATTCAGATTGAGATCCCACAACAGGGTGACTATAGTCAATAATTTAATTTTACATTTTAGAATAACCATTATAAAAGACTGATTGTATTGTTCATAACACAAATGATAAATGCTTGAGAGTATGACACTCTATTCTCCATGATGTGATTATTTCACATTGCATGCCTGTATCAAAACATTCAAAACATCTCATGTACCCCACAAATATACACACTTATTATGTACTCACAAAAATTAAAAATTAAAAAAATTAAATTAAATACAAAAATTTCCACAATTAGCAAAAACAATTTTTAACCTAAACTTTTATATCTAGATAATGTATAATTTAAATGGGAGAGTTAATTAAAAGTATTTCCAATCATAAAGAATATCAGAATTTTTGTCTCACTGAGAGATAAAAGAAGTTTCTTAAAAAAATAAATAAAAACAAAAGACTAACTCTGGGTGACTTTATTCAAATAGGAGGAAATCGAAGTGCAGAACAAATCAGTAAGTTTGGAAAACGAAGCATGGCTAAAAATTCTAGTAGAATTAATTGTCCAAATAAGTAATCATCACAGTTTTTAGGGTATTCATTGTTGTTTTAAATCATAATTTGATTTTTATAATGTTGTCTTATAGTTTTGCCAATATATAAAAGCACTGTTTATGTTGATAGGTTGATCTCAAATATGTCTTCCTTGCTGAGGTTTCCTATGAATTTAAGAAAAATCTTGAAATAATGAATGTACAAATGACTTAAGTAATTTGCTTAATGTCAAAATAATTAGATTTATCTTTCCTTCTTATCTTTATACTTATTGTCATATATCTTAATTTGAATTGTTCTGGACAAGGAATCGACAATATTTCAAACACTTGAAGTGATATTAGGCATTGATATGGTTCGGCTCTCCCAAATTCTGGGAATTGTATCTCCCAGAATTCCCATGTGTTATGGGAGGGACCCAGGGGGAGGTAATTGAATCATGGGCACCAGTCTTTTTTGTGCTATTCTCATGATAGTGAATAAGTCTCATGAGATCTGATGGGTTTATCGGGGGTTTCCGCTTTTGCTTCTTCTTCATTTTCTGTTGCTGCCACGATGTAAGAAGCACTTTTCACCTCCCACCATAATTCTGAGGCCTCCCAGCCATGTGGAACTTTATGTACCTCTTTTTATTCCCAGTCTTGGGTACGTTCTTTATCAGCAGGGTAAAAATGGACTAATACAATAAATTGGTACCAAGAGTGGGGCATTGCAGGAAAGATACCTGAAAATGTGGAAGCAGCTTTGGAACTGGGTAACAGGCAAAGGTTGGAACAGTTTGGAGGGTTCAGGAGAAGACAGGAAAATGTGGGAAAGTTTGGGACTTCTTAGAGACTTGTTGAATGGCTTTGACCAAAATGCTGATAGCAATATGGACAATAAGGTCCAGTCTGAGATGGTCTCAGATGGAGATGAGGAACTAGTTTGGAACTGGAGTAAAGGTGACTCTTGTTATGTTTTAGCAAAGAAACTAGTGGCATTTTGCCCCTGCTCTACAGATCTGTGGAACTTTGAACTTGAGAGAGATGATTTAGGATATCTGGTAGAAGAAATTTCTAAGCAGTAAAGCATTCAAGATGTGACTTGGGTACTGCTAAAGGAATTCAGTTTTAAAAGGGAAATGAACCAGAAAAGTTCAGAAATTTCCATCCTGACAATACAATAGAAAAGAAAAAACATTTTCTGGGAAGAAATGCAAGTCAGCTGCAAAAATTTGTGTAAGTAGCAAGGAGACTAATGTTAATCCCCAAGACCATGGGGAAAATGTCAATAGGCCATGTCAGAGAGCTTCATGGCAGCACTCCCCATCACAGGCCCAGAGACCCAGGAGGAAAAAGTGGTTTCATGGTCCAGGCCCAGGGTCCCCATGATGTGTGCAGCTTAGGGACTTGGCGCCCTGTGTCCCAGCTGCTCCAGGTTTGGCTGAAAGGGGCCAACATACAGTTCAGGCTGTGGCTTCAGAGGGTGGAAGCCCCAAGCCTTGGCAGCTTCCATATGGTGTTGAGACTGTGGGTGCACAGAAATCAAGAATTGAGGTTTGGGACCCTCCCCCAAGATTTCAGAAGATGTATGAAAATGCCTGGATGACTAGACGAAAGTTTGCTGCAGGGGCAGGGCCCTCATGAAGAACCTCTGCTAGCACAGTGCAGAAGGGAAATGTGGGGTCGGATCCCCCACACAACGTTCCCAGTGGTGTGCTGCCTAGTGGAACTGTAAGAAGAGGGCTACCATCCTCCAGACCCCAGAATGGTAGATCCACCAACAGCATGAACCATGTGCTTAGAAAAGTCACAGACACTCAATGACAGCCTGTGAAAGCAGCCAGGTGGGTGGCTGTACCCTGCAAAACCACAGGGCAGAGCTGCCCAAGACCATGGGAACCCACCTCTTGCATCAGAGTAACCTAGATGTGAGACCTGGAGTAAAAGGAGATCATTTTGGAGCTTTAAAGTTTGACTGCCCTGCTGGATTTCAGACTTGCATGGGCCCTGTAACCCCTTTGTTTTGGTCAATTCCTTCCATGTGGAATGGCTGTATTTAGCCAATACCTGGACCCCCATTGTATCTAGGAAAGAACTAGCTTGCTTTTCATTTTACAGGCTCTTAGGCAGAAGGGACTTGCCTTGTCTCAGTTGAGACTTTGGACTGTGGACTTTTGGGTTAATGCTAAACTGAGTTAAGACTGTGGGCTGGGTGCAGTGGCTCACGCTTGTAATCCCAGTACTTTGGGAGGCCTAGGCGAGTGGATTTCCTGAGCTCAGGAGTTCAAGACCAGCCTGGGGAACAGGGTGAAACCCCATCTCTGCTAAAATACAAAAAAAAAAAAAAACCGGGTGTGGCAGCATGCTCCTGTAGTCCCAGCTTCTCGAGAGGCCGAGGCAGGAGAATTGCTTGAACACAGGAGGCAGAGTTGCAGTGAGCCAAGATCATGGCACTGCACTCCAGCCTGGGCAACAGAGCAAGACTCTGTCTCCAAAAAAAGAAGAAAAAAAAAAAGACTTTGGGGGACTATTGGGAAGGCATGGTTGGTTTTGAAATGTGAGGACATGAGATTTGGAGGGGCCATGGGTGGAGTGATATGGTTTGGCTGTGTCTTCACCAAATCTCAACTTGAATTGTATTTCCCAGAATTCCTACCTGTTGTCAGGGGGACCCACAGGGAGATAGTTGAATCATGGGGGCTGTTCTTTCCTGTGCTATTCTCACAATAGTAAATAAGTCTTACAGGATCTGATGGGTTTATCAAGGGTTTCCACTTTTGCTTCTTCCTCATTTTCTCTTGCTGCTGACACATAAGATGCGCCTTTCGCCTCCCACCGTGATTCTGAGGCCTCCCCAGCCATGTGGAACTGTAAGTCCAATTAAACCTCTTTTTCTTCCCAGTCATGGGTATGTCTTTATCAGCAACATGAAAATGGACTAATACAGGCTTATTTCAGACACACTTTGTTTTTTCCAAGTTTTAAGTTCTCTGAAATCAGGATGCTCCTGGCACTGAAGTGAATTACAGATATGAATAGAATCTACTATTCATTCTAGTAGAAGACAGAAAATTTTGTTCAATTTGTCTTGGTTTCACTTTTCTGTTGGCAGTATATGTAAAATATACCTTTCATTATCCTATGTACAGAATTCTGGGTGCTGAAATGACCAATAATATATATTAATATAAACAAATTTAATCAATTATTTTAGGAACAAAACAAATACTTTAGTAAATATGAATACTTACTTTTTATGAAATAATTAATATCCCATTTAAAACTATTAATGTAAAGTTCTAAAAAACTTTTGCATTCTTAAAATTTTCTTTTTTTTTTAAATTAGCACCTTAGGATTTATTTTAGATTGTCATTGATAGCTCATTAGTCTTTTTAAAGCATCATTTCTTCCTTGGTTCTGTCTTTTTTTAAGCTTTTATTTTAGGTTCAGGAGTGCATGTGCAGGTTTGTTATATAGGCAAATTGCATGTCATGGGGTTTTGCTGTACAGATTATTTTATCACCCAGGTAATAAGCATAATGCCCAATAGGTGGTTTTTCATTCCTCACCCTCTTCCCACCCTCCACCCTGAAGTAGGCCCCAGTGTTTGTTGTTCCCTTCTTTGTTCCATGAGTACTCAATGTTTAGATCCCACTTCTAAGTGAGAGCCTGCAGTATTTGTTTTTCTGTTCCTGCATTAGTTTGCTTAGGATAATGGCCTCCAGCTCCATCCATGTTGCTATAAAGGCAGCTAAAAAGAAGGTGCAGGTCACCTACACAGAGACTTTATACTAACAGCATAACCTTCAGCAGAAACCCTACCAGCCAGAGGAGATTGGATGCCTAGTCAGCATTCTTAAAAAAAGAAGTTCCGAGCAAGAATTTCACATCCAGACAAACTAAGCTTCTTAAGCAAAGGAGAAATAAGATCCTTTTCAGGCAAGCAAATGTTAAGAACATTTGTTACCACCATATTTGCCTTACAAGAGGTCCTTAAAAATTGAAAAATAACTTTCTATATGCCTACATAATTGTCTTGCAATAGACAGGAGTCTTATTTTCCTGTTTGACTTTTTATTTTTACAGAGCTCAAAACTTTCAGTAGGACAGCCGGGTGCAGTGGCTCACACCTGTAATCCCAGGTGGGTGGATCATGAGGTCAGGAGATCGAGACCATCCTGCTGACATGGTGAAACTCCGTCTCTACTAAAAATACAAAAAAGTAGCTGGGTGTGGTAGTGGGCACCTGTAGTCCCAGCTACTCAGGAGGCTGAGGCAGGAGAATGGCGTGAACCTGGGAGGCAGAGCTTGCAGTGAGCCAAGATCTTGCCACTACACTCCAGCCTGGGTGATGGAGCGAGACTCTGTCTCAAACAAACAAACAAACAAACAAAACAAAACAAAACAAAAAAAGTCAGTAGGACATAAAAGATTATGACTAGGGCAACCAATTACTGAGTTTTCATTAAACAAATCTTTTCATTAGTCTAAGGATAATGTCTAATTACCGTTGTTATATATCCAATAGCGGTCTCCCTAATAAAAAACATGTTTTATAATTTTTAATAATTTTATAATGTTTACATGCATAAACATTTTATGTTTTATGATTAAATAATTATATTTAATTGATTAATTTTCAATGTCTTTAAAGTTTTGCAGTGTAATCTACCATGTGGTTCAATCTATAATAATACATTGAAAATAACACTGCCACAGAGAAGGGGTAGAAGCTGGAGATGAGAGGGTTGTAGTCTGTTTCTTCCCCCTGACAGTGATCCTGGTATATGCCATGAGATTCCTGTGCTGCTGAAACACTCCATGATTGAAAGGCTGTAGTCATAAGGAGGGGAGTGGGAAGTATTAGTTTGTCTCACATTTCTGAGATATGTGAACTATGTACCACATTAATCACATTTGGATTCTGATACGGGTTGGCTGTGTCCCCATCCAAATCTCATCTTGAATTATAGCTCCCATAATTCCCATATGTCATGCCAGGGACCCAGTGGGAGGTAACTGAATCATGGGGATGGTTCTTTCCTGTGTTGTTCTCATGACAGTGAATAAGTCTCACAAGATCTGATGGTTTCATAAAGGGAAGTTCCCTTGCACAGGCTCTTTTTGCCTGCTGCCATGCAAGAGGTGACTTTGCTCCTCCTTTGCCTTCCACCATGATTGTGAGGTGTCCCTGGCCATGTGGAACTTTGAGCCATTTAAACCTCTTTCCTTTATAAGTTGCCCAGTTTCAGGCATGTTTTTATTAGCAATGTGAGAACACGCTAATACACGTTCTCACAAATTATTTTAATTTTTGAAGCAACTTGAATCTCTTTCTTATAAGGGATATAATTTGTACCCAGATCGATCAAAGAAATCACTGTCTATGGCAGCTATAGCTTTACAAAATGTATTTCTTAAATAATAAGACTTGAAAATTAAAATTACTCCTTGATCCATGGGTTGCAGAATTGATATTGTGTTAGCAGGCGTGAAAATAGTATTAATCTCCTTGGACAACTACATCACAGCGCCTGGCCCAGACTGCTTCTTTAAGTGAGACCCCAATCCATCCCTCCTCAATGCGCAGGGCCTCCCTTCAAGAGTTTGGTGACTTTAGCCAAGGTTTCATGGACAGAACTCTGGTCTTTCTGGGTGGAGTCCCTCAGGGGAGGGGTGGCCATCATCTTTGCAGTTCAGTGACTTACGCTTTCCTGACTGCTGGATCTGGAGAGTTCAGGTGGTCTGGAGGAGGGGGCTTTCCCCTCAGTGCAGCATACCTACTCCACCAACAGGCAGCCAGACTGCTTCTTTACGCGGGTGCCTGATCCCATTCCTCCTGACTGAGTGAGACCTCCCAATAGGGATCTCCAGGCACTTCCTGTAATAGCATTTGGGGGCGGCATCAGGTCAGTGCCCTTCTGAGATGGAGCTCTAAGAGGAAGGAGCAGGCTGCCATCTCTACTGTTTTGCAGCTTCACTGGTAATACCTCCAAGTGCAGGGGGTACCCAGGTGATTAAAGTCTGGAGTGGACCCCCAGCCAACCACAGCAGCCCTACAGAAGAGGGGTCTGACTGCCAAAAGAAAAACAAACAAATAGTAATCAACAACAATAGCGGCATCAACAAAAAAGACCCCACAAAAACCCCATTCAAAGGTCAGCAACCTTAAAGATCAAAGACAGATAAGACCACAAAGATGAGAAAGAATCAATATAAAAATGCTGAAAATTCAAAAAGCCAGAGCGCCTCTTCTCCTCCAAATGATCACAACACCTCTTCATCAAGGGCACAAAACTAGGCTGAGACTGAGATGGCTGAATTGACAGGAGTAGGCTTCAGAAGGTTGGTAGTAATGAACTTCACTGAGGTAAAGGAGCATGTTCTAACCCAATGGAAAGAAGCTAATAATCATGATAAAACATTACAGGAGACGATAACCAAAATAGCCAGTTTAGAGAGGAATATAAATGACCTGATGGAGCTGAAAAACACAACAAGAAAACTTCACAGTGCAATCACAAGTATCAACAGCCAAATAGGCCAGGTGGAGGAAAGAATCTCAGAGCTTGAAGACTATCTTTCTGAAATAAGACAAGCAGAAAAGAATAGAGAAAAAAGAATGAAAAGACATGAACAAAACCTCTGAGAAATATGCGATTATGTGAAAAACAAATGAACAAACAAACAAACAAACCTATGACCGATTGGGGTAACTGAAGGAGACGGGAGAGCAGAACCAAGTTGGAAAACATACTTCAGGATGTCATCCGGGAGGACTTCAACCTAGCAAGACAGGCTAACATTCAAATTCAGGAAATCCAGAGAAGTCCATTAAGATACTCCATGAGATCAACCCCAAGACATCTAATTCTCGGATTCTCTAAGGTTGAAATGAAAGAAAAAATGTTAAGGCAGACAAAGAGAAAGGCTAGGTCACCTACAAATGGAAATCCATCAAACTAACAGCGGACCTCTCAGCAGAAACTCTGTAAGCCAGAAGAGATTGGGGGCCAATATTCAACATTCTTAAATAAAAGAATGTCCAACCCGGAATTTCGTATCTGGCCAAACCAAGCTTCATAGGTGAAGGAGAAATAAGATCGTCTTCAGACAAGCAAATGCTGAGGAAATTCATCACCACCAGGCCTGCCTTTTAAGAGCTCCTGAAGGAAGCACTGAATATGAAAAGGAAAAACTGTTACCCATCCACCACAAAACACACTGAAGTACAAGCAGTTCTCGTGCCTCAGCCTCCCAAGAAGCTGAGATTACAAGTGTGTACCACCATACCTGGAAAATTTTTGTATTTTCAATAGAGATGGGGTTTCACCATGGTGTCCAGGCTGGTCTTGAACTCCTTGCCTCAAGCAATCTGCCCACTCCAGCCTCCAAAAGTACTGGGATTATAGGTGTGAGCCACCACGGCCTGCCAGCATTAATTATCTTAGTTAGATCTGGATAACTTGCTGCAGCTTCTCCATCAACATTTGCTCTTTCACTTCGTACTTTTGCTTTACGAAGATGGCTTCTTTCCTTAAACCTCCTGGAGCAACTCCTGCTAGCTTCAAACTTTTCTTCTGCAACTTCCTCCCCTCTCTCAGTCTTCATAAAATCGAAGAGGGTTAGGGCCTTGCTCTGTATTAGGCTTTGCTTAAGGAAATGTGGCTGGTTTGATCTGTCCAGACTACTAAAACATTTTCCATATCAGCTATAAGGCTGTTTTGCTTTTATATTATTCGTGTGTTCATTAGAGTAGCACTTTTAATTTCCTTCAATAACTTTTATTTGCATTCACAACTTGCTAACCGGCACAAGAGGTTTAACTTTTGACCTGTCTCAGCTGTCAACCTGCCTTCCTTGCTAAGCTTACTCAGTTTAGCCTTTTGATATAAAGTGAGAGACTTGCAACTCTTCCTTGCATTTGAATACTTAGAGAACATTGGAGGGTTATGACTTGGCCTAATTTTAATATTGTTCTGTGGAAATAGGGGGGTCCAAGGAGAGGACGACATATAGCAACTGCCTATTGTTGGAGCAGTCAGAACACACACAACATATATTAATTAAATTTACCATCTTTTATGGGTGTGGTCCATGGCACCCCAAAACTATTACAATAGTGACATCAGGGATCAATGGTCACTGTAACAAGTATAATAATAATGAAAAAGTTGAAAATATTTTGAGAATTATAGTATTGTGAGAATGTGGCACAGAGATGTGAAGGGAGCACATACTATTGGGAAATGGTCCTTAGAGACTTATTTGATGCGGAGCTGCCAAAATCTTCAATTTGTAAAAAAAAAAAAATGCAGTATCTGTACAACACAATAAAGTGAAGTGCAGTAAAACAAGGTATGCTTGTATTTGTACACTTATGCTCATAGCAGCATAATTTGCAATAGCCAAAGGTGAAAACAACCCAAATGTTCATTGACAGCCGAATGTATAAACCAAACGTGCTATATACACACAGTGGAATATTATTCATCCTTCAAAATAAATGACGTTCCAACACATGACAACATGGATGAACACGGATTGAAGATACTATGTTGAGGGAAATAAGCCTTTTACAAAAGGACAAACACTATATGAGTACACTTATATGAGGTACCTAGAGTATCAAATTGATAGAAACAAAAAGCGAAATGTGGTCTCCAGGAGCTGAGGAAAGGGAAAATGAACAGTTATTGTTTAATTTGCACAGTCTCAGTTGACAAAGATGAAAAAGCTCTGTAGACAGTGAGATGGTTGCAAAATAATATCAATGTACTTTATGTTCCTGATCACTAATGCTACATACTTTAAAAATGATAAATGATAAATTTTATAGGAATTCCGCTATTGGAAAAGAGGCAGAAGCTGTTGTTTTTATTATTTACCTACATTACAAATGCAACTTAAAAATGAGATTGATTTTGTGGCTTCTTGAGAAACCAAATGAAGAAAAATGGAACTAAGGGATGTCAATGATAAACACAGCCAAACATTAGTTAAATTGTTGAGAAAATACTTGAGTCGGTAATGACTATTGCAGTACGGAAAAGAATCCAGTGTGAACTCAAGTCAACTTAGATTCATACAGAGTGACTGGCATTATAAAGGGAGGATGAGGAAATAGGGAGCGGGTGAGTGGAAGCTCAATAGTGCCAGAGAAAGAAAACAAATTTAAAAGTGGGGAGTTTGTCCATGGAAAACACACCTGGGTTTGCTAACTGGCACTAACTGGCACTTGTGGGAATTAGGCTACACTTTTCCCACAGACACTGTGACACAGGGACCCTAATCTTCAGGTGTTGGCTGAAACAAACTTTTGATGATCTTGAGTTTTTTCAGAAATGCACTTTAAGAAAGGCTAATATCATCCTACGGATGCAGCCTTACACTGTTTGAAATGATCGAAGTGTGTTTTCAAGTCTTTATAGGCCAAAATTGGCAGGTATATTCAAGAAATAGGCTCCTTTGAGCCAGGCTAGAGTTTGGTAAAAAGAGAATCGTTTTTAGAGGTTAAGCATCTTCTATAAGTCACATATTAAGGGAATTACACTTCAGTGGGATCTGAATTATAAGAGGAATTCAGTAGGTCAAGTGTAAGTTTGTAATAAGCCAGTAGAATGATTACAGTTTTTTCTCATTTTTTTTTTTTTTGGTCACCCATGCTTACAGTCACTTAAAAATACATGTATTTGCCAACACACAGGCTTACCTTTTTATAAAGGTTACCTGCTATATCTTTATGTCCATTCCCCACTCTGAAAATTTTTAGACTCATTGTACCAACCTTCAAATACATTTGATCATGAGACAGGGTAAGATGACAATTGTATATTTCCTCGGCAGACGTTTACTCTCTGAAAAAGGGAAACAGGGCTGGGCCACACTCTACAAGAATATTTTTCTCATTTTTATTTTACAAATGCTTCTCTGATCATCTAGACAACATCTAGAGAGGGTAAACTGCATTATATCCCTGTTGGCAATCTTCTTTCTTTCTCATTGATAAATTTGTATGTGGTGCCCAGGTTCAGTGATTTGATAGCAGGAGATGATAAACAAGCTTTGAAATCAGATCAACTAACCTTTCAGTCTCTGCCTCTTTCAAGCTAATGGAGATAAGTGAAACCAAATCAGAGAAGCTTAAGAATTGTAACAGGGTCCATGGCTACTCTGAAGCCATTGTATTCATTATGTAAGGACCATGAGATAAGCATCTGTTCTATTTAACCATCCACCACCTGTGGTGTGAGCTTTTCATCCAGCATGGTATTCAGGAATGATCCTCCTTTCTCTGGGCCAGGGAAGATTCAAATTGTCAACTTATTGAACCCAGTCCCACACTGTTTCCCAGGGCCACAGTTTTTCAGTCCAATAGTTTTTCACCCACCACTCCACCTCCTCCCACATCTCAAGTACTTTTAGGTAGAGTGGCCATGTCTTCCAGTTCAGAGTGTCCCAAGGTATGTGAAAACTAAATTCAGGAAGTCTGCCTAATGATGGACTTGCCTTTCTCTACACAGTATTTGAGTTTCGTCTCTGAAAAGCACCCTGCTACCTACACCAAGGAAATTAATGCGGCTAAGGAAAACACATGACGGTGTTTTCATCTCCTGTCTTTACAACCACCACCAACAGTAGCCAACTCAGCTTATAGTGTTGCTTCTCTGTGATAGGCAATGTAAGTCTTCAAAAGGCTATTCAGATTTCTGTCCCATTTTAGGAGAATATGAATTTAAGTAATTCAAAAGCCTAACATTCTATCATAAGGGATTGTGAAGAGAAGACAAGGAAGAGAAAGAAAGTTAAAAAAAAAAGAACTTTAATTTCCTGCCCTACCTGTTCATCCTCTATCTCTGGCAGTTCCCATCCTCAATGGGGTAGTGAGCTTTAGAAATATCTAGATAGGTATGGGAGCAGCTAGAAAATTGGGAGTACTTGTATACTTTCCTCAGAGAATAAGGAGTAAGCAAACTTTGAGGGAAGACTTGAGTTAATGGTTTTACAATGTGTCCTTGGTAAATAAATCAAACTGCTAGAGCCCATGTCCTTTAATATGGCTTGGGTTAATAAGTTTTCAGTTACCATAGAAATGGCACACAAAATTGCTAAGGGTGCTCAAGAGTAAACAAGAGGTAGAGAAAATCCAAGAGAACAGTATTTTACTTTAATTTGCAAAGAAAAATTTTAAAAAGTATTGTACTGCATTAGACCAAATTTGCTACACTGAATTCAAATTTATTTTATTTTTTTTCAAAATGTTTTTTCTTCACTATTTAGCAATAAGACTAGTGAGGAAAGTTAGCTCAATTCACAGAAAATAAACAAATCAATATTTTCCCTACACTTTTCAGTGTAATGGTAGCCATCTGGTGATCTGCCGAGTCAGGTTGGTAGGGCTGTGTTGAGCTGTGCCCACAGTGGAAAGCTTAGCCACCACCACCTATTACTGATGAAAAACACCAGCCAGTCTTCTTAGTTCCTGCACCCAATGTTGCTTTCTAAAGTCCTTTGAGAGCTACTTTTACGTGCTGTGTATTTTTAAGGTGGATGTGTGATGAAATAAGGTCATATATGTGTCTATATACAAGTAGTACACTTGAAAAATAAAAAAAAAATATTGATGAGTTACAAATGCTAAAGCATACAGTATGGTGAAATCGTTTTGTCATATGAGTTTTGGAGAACAGCTAAAAGAGCTTAGTTTTATTCAGTTATGCTACTGAAAATTAATTTGTCAATGATATTGCTCAAAAATTACCAATAATCTGTAGATATAGAAGTTCCATTAGTACTTTTTATTATTTTATAATGAAATATTCTTGTAGATACTTTTAATATCTAATAATAAAGTACTAATGGCTTTTCTGAAAACTAGCAGTGAACCTAATTTACATGGTTGTCATATTGCCATGAGATGGGCTCATCTTTGATCCCTTAAAAATGTTCTTATGAATAGATCAGAAGAATTGCATATGGACAATTCCTAAAGCTAAAGAAATCCTAGTGGTAATATACTGTGGGTAGCTGAGATAACTGCATTGAGTGGAAACCATCTAAACATCTAGCTGCCTGTCCAGTCATTATTGAATTGCTCAAATATTCTATAATTTTTAGAGCTTTGATTCCCTTATCCTTGGTGACCTGAATTTGGAACCTGTAAATGTGAATATTCAAATTAAATAATAACGATAATTTTAAAAACCCTGTGTATTAGGCCACATTTCACTGTCAAGTATGGGTACAAATGCAAATACAGACTGCATGGTGTTACTTACTCTTGCCGGGAAATTAACAACCCCTGGAGTGTTTTGAGCCCAAAGATGGGCCATATATGAACCCACTGCATATCCCTACTTGCAATTTTCCACTCCTGTTCTTTGATCTGTATTAGTTTACACTACTTTGACATCATTCTGGCCTTTTGTGCAGCATCTTTACTCCAGTTCTATAGAGGAAGAGTAAATATCAAACACATGATCTTATTAAAATTTCCATGATGAGTCTAGATTATTTTTTACAATCACATCTAGCAATATCCTCAACTTATAAGCTAAAAATTTAAATAATGAAATTACTCTTGAATATTATGGTAGAAAAAATAAAACCTAGTTCCTTAAATTCAAAAATTCAATAGTTGATAACATTCAGATTAGCCTCTCTTTCTGATGTAGTAAAGACTTAAGGAAATGTTTTCAGTAGATCTACCAAGATAGAAATCCATCACATCATTTATTTGTAGTTTTACCTCTGGCATGTTATTTTATCTCTTGATATCTCAGTTTTTTGACTCATAATTCATATTTAAACATTTGTTCAAAAGGTTTAATGTGATAATCAATGCCATATAATTATTATATGACAAATCCTGTACTATGTGCTGAATTAATAAATGGTAACTATAATTGGAAAGAAGTATAGTATTGGGCATCTATATTTAAAATCGTGAATAATAAAAATTGATAGGTAACACAACACACTAGAATCTGTTTCTAATTCTGCAAATATTTTTTCTTACTTTTTCCTCAGAGCAACTCCAAAATGGAGGTACTATTGTTATCTTCACTTACAGATTAGGAAACTGAGGTACAGATATGCTCTCAGGTACTTGTCAGCAGTAGTTGTTCTACAAATAAGGTGAAAAATAGAGCCTCTTTATCATTAGGTATTGGATAAATAATCTCCCTAAGACTGTTTCATCCTCTCATTCTCTACATCGATTTAAAGGACTGCCACTATATTCACATGCAAAACATTACCCAAAAAAAGTGTGAACATTGTTTTTTCAATAGGATTTTATGTAAGTTATTTAGCTACACATTAGAATAATTTTAGAATGACAACCTAACTTAGAATTTCAGTATTTTCTCTTTTAGTGGAAGAAGTCTTAGCTATATGTGTGTGCTGCCATCTGATGATAACTTTCTAGGACTACATTTCATGTTAACGACTTTACTAAACTACAAGATGAGTGAAATAATTCATTAGCCTAACATTGTGTAAAAACATGGTTGTCAGCTTTTATTTTTTTCATGCAAGAAAAGACACACTTGTTACAGCCCATGTCTAAGGAACAGAGATACAACACCACATTCAGTTCTCCCAGCAGAGGGAATATTATCACACTTGCTAATAAACATAACTTGCCTATTATTGAATACATATACTTAGAACAGGAACTTACCTAGTTAAATCCCAACTGACTGCTTGTTGTGGATGCCGTGCATCATCATTCTGAAGGGCGTATTCGCCCAGCAGCTGGGAGTCCTGCCCCTAAGCAGCTCTACTGTCTGCCCTTTCTGAAAATTGCCATAATCACTTTGCTGGGCAAGCCCACTTCGAGAGCTGGTAGACATACATTTCAGGCTACCTTTCTCCAGTTCAGGACAACTCAGAAGAGCTTTCCTAGTTTTATAGCTTCCCATGGGATTAGCTAAGGCTTGTGTTGTGACTATATCACAGACCAGTTTCTTCTTGTGCTTAACCTTGCTCCTTGACAGGTACATTGTAAAAATAAATCTGTAGATTGCCCCCTAGTAAACATTCTGCATGCTAATCTCCATCTCAGAGTATGCTTATTACATCCAGGGTAACCTCCCTGTAACACGAATTATATCCAGTTTGTACTTCAGACCACTTTGAGAAAACTATCTAGGATATTACCTCTGATTACTGTTGGTAAAATACTTCTGTTTTATGATACATCCAGGAATAAAGTCACAAATGGGTACTCATGGTTGCTGCACCAAAGCTATGAATTCCAGCTTTAACAAGTGATTTTATTTAATCAGGTTATCACTTTAGGTGATGACTTCTTTTTCTGTTTTCGAAAATCTCTGCAGGCAGTTGTGTTTGGCCCTTCACTCTAACTGTAATTCTTTCAGGTTCACCCCACACATCCCATGCATTGCTTATAAAACAGCTTATTCTATATTCTCATATTTTCTTTGAAATGTCACTCAGTTTTAGTGATAAACTTAATTTATAATCTTGTTGCTATTTCATAATTTTGTACCTTGGTACTTGAATACATGCATTCTTATAATATTGTCTAATGTCTCCTTTGTACTCATCTTAACTCCCCAGTAATAAGGTTTCTAAAATCTTATTTTTAAACAAAAAAAGAGAAACCTTACTTTTAAATGAGCTCATGTAAGGCTATGTTTTTTATTTATTCTTCAATCGTTTTAGTACTAACTAGGAACATTCATTTGCTCTTCTGGCAACCAAGGAGTTTGGACCCTTTTTGTCCTAAGGAAGAAAAGTGGCTAAGAGCAGAATACCTGGAGCTGGCCCACTTCCACTGGAATATGGACTCTAGTGCTTATAACTTTGGATAAGGTGCTTGAGTTTTCTGAATGTCAGTGTCATTATCTGTAAAATGGAGATGGTGGTATTATCTACCTCGCAGGATTATTGGAAGAATTGAATGAGTCAATGTAAGAAGGTACTAGAAAATTGCCTGTCAATAAGCACCATATGCGTGTTAGCTAAAATGCTTCCAATAGATGAATGCTTACGATAGCTATTGACTTGTATTGTTTTGTTCAAATGACTTTTTGAATTCTAAGATGACCAAGATTAAAATTTTGTCTTTATGTAATTTGCATGAAGAGGTTGTTCATTAGAATCACCCTGCAGGGTCTGCACTATTTTCTAACCCTTGTTGCTCTAGGCCAGACCAGCGTTCAAGAAGCAGGTTGAGGATGCTCATAAACCTGAGTGATACTGCTGGCCAATGAATGTGAGACTAATTACCTCATGTGCTTGACTTTCCTAAATTGGTCTTGTGGAAGAACGTAGGTTTAGAGTGGAAAGACAGTTTCTCTAAGCTTTTATGGAATGCAGTGAAACTAGAGAGTAAATTTACCAACATTTGTTTATCTGACAACATCAACAGGCTAAATATCTGGATATCTTAAATCTCAGATGAGTGTCTTAGCCTCTGGATTACTGCCCAATGAGGAAAGCTATGAAACGTGTGGATAACTTGTTAATCAATATTTGCCACATGTGCTGGGAGCATCAGTATCAGTTGGGAGCTTACAGTGACCTCCAGGTCAGACCTCCTGAATCAGAATATCAGAGAAGGGGGCCCAGGCAAGTGTGCTTTACTAAGTTCTTCAGAAGATTCTTAAAGACACTGAAGTTTGAGAAGCACTGTCTTAGGGTACATAAGCATGAAGCTAGACTGGCAGAACTCTATCATTGACTAACTGTATGATGGTGAGAAAGTTGCTTACCTCTTCTGAGCTTCTATTTCTTCTTCTGTATCATATGTTTGTTGTGAAGATCAAACTTTTAGTACATTGCAAGTGCATGGAACTTAACAAAAACTCAATAGACATTATTATTATTATTGTTGCTGATTTTTAGGTCTTACCATCTACAGCATGTTGCTGGCTGGTGAAATGACTCCTCTCCTGAGGGTGTAATATACATTAACAATTTCTTCTTATACATTTGGTGATTCAATGTTTGTTATTTAAGTGGTAAAATTGTTCATTACATTTATTAAATATTTAAATATTTAAATGGTAAATAATATAACTGCAGAGAAACAATGGATAAAAACTAAAAATACTACATATCAAGGCACCAGTTGAGATTGCTTTTAACAATTTTAGACTCCATGGTAGTAAATATACTGTAAACGTATGTGCAGGTATATAGTTTTCCATAGCTGCACCTTATCTAAGTTATAAACATATACATTTTGCATAAATTCCTTATGTATGGTTTTTAAAAGCAAATTAATGAGAGGGCAGAGAGTTGGTGCTCATTACGTCTAACCTCAGAAGCAGGAGACAGATTAATTTACTTAGTGTGTTCCATTTTTAGAAGCAATGAATTTTTTTGAAAAAGTTTAAATAATCAAACTTCAGCTAAATTTTTAGAGTCATCCAGATAAAGGGAGACAAAGGAGGATGAAGACTCATGCAATCAGCTAACATTTCTCTTAGGCTAATTTATTTAACATGTAGTTCACCTCTACAGTATTCTATTTCTTTCAAGTTGATTTACAGAATAATTGTGTGTTTTAAAATTAATGGCATCTTCTATTAGATGAAATACTTTAATATATTGATATTCATTCCTAGGTTACCATGCTTCATCTGCCAATGCATTGAAAACTTTGAATATAAATTAATTCAACCATTGTAGAAGATGGTGTGGTGATTCCTCAGAGACCTAGAGGCAGAAATACCATTTGATCCAGCAATCCCATTACTGTGTATACACCCAAAGAAATATAAGCCATTCTATTACAAAGATACTTGTGTGCATGTGTTCATTGCAGCACTATTCACAATAGCAAAGACATGGAGTCAACCCAAATGCCTATCAATGATAAAGAATATGTGGTACATATATACCACGGAATACCACGCACCCATAAAAAGGAACAAGATCATGTTTTTTTGCAGGGACATGGATGGAGCTGGAAGGTATTATCCTAAGCAAAATAACAAAGGAATGGAAAACCAAACACCCCATGTCCTCACTTCTAAGTGGGAGCTAGACAATGAGAACACATGGACACAGGGAGAGGAACAACACACACTGGGGCTTGTTGGGGGGTAGGGGGAGAGAGAGCATCAGGAAAATGCTAATGCATGCTGGGCTTAAAGCATAAGTGATGGGTTGATCAGTGCAGCAAACCACCATGGCACATGTTTACCTATGTAACAAACCTGCACATCTTGCACATGTACCCCAGAACTTAAAAATAAAAATGAAAATGTAAAAAACCTCAAGAAAAAAAGAAAATGTGATTTCTCACTGTAATATTGGAAATATAAGTTAATAGATGGTAAATTACAGGATGTTTACATCATTAGAAGCAAGTTTTATGACTGATAGATGTTTGTATGGGACAAAATTCTAGCCAGTCTATGGAGGTTGAGGAGACTTCCCTGCTACTTTCACCAATTTTACCCAGCTTGGCTTTCACAGGTATGAATCTTGATGACATCATATGACCCCACATCTAGGTCAGCCTAAAATGTGTGTTTTACTGAAGCAAGTTTTTGCCTATGTTTACTGTAGAGATAATTTTATAGCCTCCTATATCCTGCTGTTGCTCTTGGGCAGGTTTCCCAGGTTTTGCTGGTGAACATGTCCTCTGATTGATTCTCTAGCAAACCTTTGATGGCTGCTAGCTTAGGCCAATTTTCCTAGCGTGATGATTAAACTACAGGTAAGAAGGTATCAGTACAGACTGTTAAATTCAGGAGAGTGCAGTTTGAAATCAACTTTGAAATATGACACAAGCAATAATCTATTATTTATTCTATTAATAAAATGTTGAGAATTTAATGAAATTCAATTCACCTTTCTCTTGACAATATATGTAAAATATACATTTTATTAGGCTTGTGCAAAGACAAGATGCAAAGATATGCAATCATTTATATTTCTCTAAGCAAATTTAATCACCTGTTTCACGAACAAAATGATGAATTATTCACTCATTTGATATTAATACATACATTTTATGAAGCAATGGTCTTCATTTTGAAACTACCCATGAACTACCAAGTTTGTATTGTAAAAAATTTTTGTGAATTTTTGGATTGTTCTTAAAGGTTAAAAAGTGTCAGTGCAATTCTATTTACTTAAGAGATTCTTATTCTATCACATTGTGGAAAGATAAGTAATGCATACATTTTAACATACCTTCTTTATCTATTATTCTATTGGTTTCCATATCTAGCTACTCTTTAACACATTACTATTACATAAATATTAAGATAATTTAATTTTGTTTAATTCTCATTTCTCCAATATGGACATTTGTTGTTTCCTAACTGAATGCAAAATGCATTAGATAATCATGGGGACAAAGTAAAATGGCTAAACCATTCAAATCACAAGGACTTACTTTCTGTAGGTACTATGCATATGGAATACCTCCTTATCTCTGTTATTAGTTATTATTTCAGGTAATCACAGAATAGGACAAAACCATGATGTGAGGTCCTACATGGAAATTTTAATTTTATTAAATTGAAGTAAATAAGAATCTTTACAAAGTAAACAAGGCAAATCATCTTTATCTCAAACTAATCCTAGAAGAGGACTGATATGTTGCTGAGATTCAATTGTGTTTCATATTTGCCTAGAATTCAAATTGTAGCTGCAATCACCTTGCGTAACAAAAAATGATGTTCTAAGATTTTTTATTTTTCATAAATCTTCAAATGATTTAAAAATGATTTTTAAATGAATTTTTTGAAATGATCAATTTTGAAAATGATATTCAAAAATGATCCTTCAATAGAATTTTAAAACAGCAATTAGGAGATAGAGATTTCAAATCCATGATAACAAAGTTAATTTTCTAATGATACTTCATTACTAAGATTTTCTTAATTTTAGTCTTAGGGAGATTTTTAAAAAATCATTAAATAAAGTAATGAATTTGTTAATAAAAACTGGAATACAACTTCTACATGCCTGCATAATTATCTTCTCATACACACATGCAGCAGTCTCATTTTCCTTTATGAATTTTGATCGCTGCAGAGTTTATACCTTCCAAAAGGAAATAGAAGAATGTGACTAAAACAAATGGAGTTTTCATAAAACACACCTTTCTTTATTAATGACAGTTGTGCTATATCCTCTGCAGGTCTGTATAATGTAAAATAGATTTTCTCATTAAATAACTGCACATGATTGAACGATTTTTAATGTCTTTAAAATGCACACTCTGTAATACATCATGTGATATCTTCCACTGCCATACAGGATACAGGCAGCGGAGAGACTCGTAGTCTGTATAGGGTCTAGCTCCAGCAAAGAAAAGGAAATATAATGTGTGTTTTTAGTTCCAGCATTAAGTAGGGAAACTGAGGAGAGTTAGTTAGAACTAAGGAATATAGAACTGATGAGAATTAGATAGAGATTAGATGAACTATGTAAGCAGACACAGATCATTGATTCTCATAACCTTAATAGAAATATCCCTTAAGAATATACACATTCCAGAAAATGGCCAGACATCACTAATTTCCTTATAAGGTGGAAATTTAAGTAAGACATATTAATTTTCTGAACTTCCTCTACTCCTAGAGATGACAGAAATTAGACCTGAATTTTAATACAGCCTTTTTTTCAATTATAAAAATTGATGTACCCAAGGATGGTTAATTCTTTTGTTTTCTTGAGGGGCACAAAGAAATAGCCTCATTAGGAGATGTCCAAAGTTCATGGGGAAAAGACAGGTTACTGTACAGGATTTTTGTTGAACTATCTATCTTGCCCTCATCCCTGTTGAGATCAAGCCAGTGATTGAGATTAGGATGGATGTAACTGGGGTAGCAGTGGGGAGGGGAATGAACTTTGATGAAAGAAGTGCCGGCCATGTCTGGAATTTGGGTCTAAGAAGTTCAAAAAATACAATGTCAAACAAAAGGAAACATCAAAAAAATGAAAGGAGGCAAAAGAAACTTGTATCTTGATCATGAGACAGGTGTCGTGGAAATAGATTTAGAGCATCTGCTGCTCTTACTTTGGCCATTGTAATTTTA
Organism: Piliocolobus tephrosceles; assembly: GCF_002776525.5. Classification (NCBI taxonomy): domain Eukaryota; kingdom Metazoa; phylum Chordata; class Mammalia; order Primates; family Cercopithecidae; genus Piliocolobus; species Piliocolobus tephrosceles. Next base: position 119,168,931 of record NC_045438.1, on the reverse strand, counting down.
GAACACTGCTGGAGGCAGGCTGAAGTGGGAAGCCAAAAACCTAGAACGACAAATACATTTCAGTCTGGCAGCCTCTATCCCTTGACAATTAGAACAGATGTAGCAGAGAAGGAAGAAATTATGAGTACAGCAGCAGAGAGGTTACCCTGTGAGAAGGAACTGTCCATTTGTGGGAACAGAGGAGAGGGAGGAAGAGACCATTAACTGCAACACAAAGCATCTCACATCTTGTGACTTTCTTCAACTCAACCTAACATGGAAAAAATAAATAAATAAAGTGAGAAGTCTTTTCTGATGTCTTCAGATATACCAACAAAAGCCAACAAATATATTGATTCAAAAAATTTAATCTTACGAGAGGAAGATAACAGCGGAACATCATATACTAAAAGAAACTGAACTATTTTAAAAAAAATCAATACAAATTGTGAAAAGCACGAAAGTTGCAAAGAAATAAACATAATGGAAATCTAAATGGTGATCAAGCTATTATAAAATATAACTGTTTAGAGATATTGGAAATGAAATAAAAAATAGCTAAAATAAAAACTCAAAAGGATAGGTTGCATAGTTCATCAGTTATATAAATAGGTAAAGAAAGAATGAGTGAGCTGAAGCAGCGGGGTGCAGTGCTTTCAGAATGTATTAAAAAGGGTCAAAGAGAATGATAATAAAGTCAAGATATGTAAAAACTTAAAGAAATTATCAAGATCCACCAGCGATAGCCAAAAAAGGAGAGAAAGTATAAATAAACGTGACAAAATATTTGAGAAAATGATTATGTATCATGAAAAATAACATAAAATCTCAAATAAAAAGAGAATTATGCCAAGAATGGTGGCGCACTCCTGTAGTCCCAGCTACTCAGGAGGCTGAGGCAGGAGAAATACTGGAGCCCAGGAGTTCAAGGCTCTAGTGCACTACGATTGTGTCTGTAAGTAGTCACTGCACTCTGGCTTGGGTAACATAGCAAGACCCTCACCTCTGAAAAATAGAGGGGGGAGAGAAAGAGGATCATGTGTTATGCAAAACAGCTAAGATTTAATACACGTACCTAGAAATAACACAATGAATTTAAACTACACAGCAAGAAGGAGGGAGAGCATTTCAAGAGATATACCGAATGTAAACGACAAGTTAACGGGTGCAGCACACCAACATGGCACATGTATACATACGTAACAAACCTGCAAGTTGTGCACATGTTCTAGAACTTAAAGTATAATAATAAAAAAAGAAAATAAATAAATAAAAGAAAAAAAGAAAATTGTTTAAAGTTTTCAGAAAGGAAAAATAAATCACATATAAGAGATGTCTAGTTTTCAAAATACTCCTGGGTATTTTAAACAACTTTGTCAAGTAATTATAGCTATATTTTGTATTTTGAACAATTGCAATCATGACAGACATACTATAACAGCTTCTTTATACATAATATATTTTACTTTCCATATTAGTTTAGCAGCTCTTTTTATCGGGTTTAATAATTTCACTTCCATTCTTAATGTATTCTGAAATATCAAGAGATTAGTCAAATTTAAATTTATTAGCCACTATGAGTGAAGAACACATTAAAACTCTATTAAACGTATTTTTTTTAAATATGGAAAAATAACTGACACACATGTTCATGGGTGAGATGATTTGGCAATGAAAGAAGCAAATTTTTCTCAAACAATCTATAAATTCATACAAAGACAATCATAATCCATAGGATTTTTAGAGGGTGGACAGATGAACATATCGTAAGTTTTAAATGGGAAAATAAGAACTTTTTAATAGGGAAATTTAAGAAACATAATAATAAAGCCCCTCACCCTGTCAGATATTAAGACAAATATGAAGCTTAAATATGGAAATCACAGAGAAAAAGGCATAGAATGATTTAAATAGATCAATAGGATGAAAGAGAATTTAGGAATAGACCCTGTACATTCAGACATTAGGTTCCATAGATGATTGGATAAAGAAAATGTGGTACATACATACAATGGAGAGCTATTCAGTCATAAAAAAGAATGAGATTCTGTCATTTGCAAAAGCATGAATGGAACTAGAGATTATTATGTTAAGTGAAATAACCCAGGCACAGAAAGACAAACATCACATGTTCTCACATTTGTGGGGTCTAAAAGTCATAATTGAACCCATGGACATAGAGAATAGAAGGATGGTTCTCAGAGGCTGCATAGGGTAGTGGGGCATTGGGCAGGAGGTGGAGGTGGTTAATGGGTACAAAAATATTTAGAAAGAATGAATAAGTCCTACTATTTGATAGCACAATAGAGTGACCATAGTCAATAATAACTGTACATTTTAAAATATTTAAAAGAGTGTAATTGGATTGTTTGTTACTCAAAGGATAAATGCTTGAGGAGATGGATACCCCATTCTCTATGATGTGCTTATTTCACATGGCATGCCTGTATCAAAACATCTTATGTACCACATAAATATAGACACCTACTATGCATACTCAAAACATAAAAATCAAATAAATAAATAAATGAAAAGAGAAAATAGTTTATATGGTAAATAATATTTGATAAATTGGCTTACTGACAGGGAAAAATAGAAAAATAGATCCTCAGCTAAACTAAAATTTTTTTAAAAAATATTATAATACATGAAATACGTTGTGAGAAAGAATTCAGGAACAAATAAAACTGCAGGCCAGGAATTTCTGCAAGTACATACTCACGTAAAGCGGTTTATGGAAGAAAAGTTAAGACATTTTTCACAAATGGATGAAAACTACTAAAGGAGGCGAAAACCTGAAAGATGAATATTAATATATAGTTAACAGCAAATGGATAACTTATGACCATATTTTTTAAGAAGCCAAATTACTTTATTTGTTCAAAACAATATGGTTTGTGCATTAAACAGATGTTATTAGATATTGCTTGTTGAAAATATTACCATGGTTCAGATTATACTGGAGAAATCCTTTGTTGTTTCTTTGTGTCATCCTTTCATCTTGTAAGTTATCTTTTCCAATAGACTGTGTCCATATTTATATTAGTGGTACCATCAATAATTGCACTACCTTCAGTGTTTTAGAATTTTCTGAAGGCAATTCAAAAGCAGGAGTTTGACTTGCTAATGATCACATACTGTAGGAACTTCTTCATATATTTGCAATTTTTAAACAGTATCTATGATGAGCTGTAACATTCCATAGAAGTAGTTTGCAAATGTGCTTGACAGAATAACAATTTTTTAAAGAAAATAACAAAGATTCATAATAAATAGAAATAGATAATACTAATAAAAGGATCCCTCAGACATTTAGCTCTTTATCATTCAGTTGAGAGCAATTTCTTGCCAGAAATTTTTCTGTCGAGAGAGTTTACATGTACCATATGCCATAATGATTTGTCACTTTACAAATATGTTTCATGGTCCTGAACCACAGTGGAGAACTTCTTACTCAGATTTTAAAGCCTCACCAATTAGAAGAATTGCTTACTATATATATAGCAGGTTAGGAAACCTCTGTTTTATTGCATCTGTAGATAATTGACCTGCTACACAGCGAACTTAGGAAAAATCTTCATTCATGCAAAAAAATGTGGTTCACTTAGTGGTAGGGTATTGGCCAAGTTAGAGGAGCCACATTCTCTCAGATCCTCATTCTTAAAACTGAGAAACTTGAGCATACACAACAAACAAGCATAGGAAGACTCTAGAAGTGAAACTAAGAAAGCAAATTGCATGAGGACCTTAGACTTGAGTATCATCATGAAAATGACTTCTCTGAGTTTCCTTTTTGCTTCCCATGTATACTAGACAGAGCACTGCAGAAGTCTCAACCCCAGAACTACTAACAGGATCAGGCAAAAACTAAAACAAACAAACCAAAACAGAACAAGGAAAGCCTGCTCAACTCAGCCAAAGGATTAAGAAGGGTGAAATAATAAAGAAGAAAAAGAAATTGGCCATAAACTGTCTGACTCCAGAGAGAAAATGAAAAAAACTGTCCACAAAATGCTTGGAATGGCTTCAGCAGAACTGAGCACAGAGGCCTTAACACCTTACAAACTTCTGAAAAATTAGAGCTAATGAAAAAATTTAATAGGCAAAGAGAAACGATATATACCTATGGAAGAAAAACAATTTTAGTGACAGTAGATTTCTCATTTGAAACCACAAAGTTCAGAAGAGAGTGGCATGCTTTACAAGTGCTTGAAAAATAATGATTAACCCTGGATCCTATATCCAGTGAAGGTATACTTCCGGAATAAAGGGAACATAAAGGCATTCTCACATAAAGAAGGGTCAGATAATTGATTTGCAAGCCTACCCTTAAAGAATGGCTAAAGGATGTTTTCTAGAGAAAAATAAAAAGAAATGATGAGAAGTTTTAAAAATTCAGCAAAGAAAGAACGTCAGAATGGATAAAAATAAGGGTTAAATGCAAGAGAAATTTCTCTTCATGATTTTCTTAAAATATTTGTTGGTTGAAGCAAAAATTGTTACACCACACATGGAGATGTTTCGTATATGTAAAGTTAGTACTTAGCTTAAATATATTATTAAAGTGGGAGGGAAAAGTACCTAAATAAAAGTGAGGTTTCTACCCTTCACTCTTAAGTGACAAAATATCAATACAAGTAGACTGTGATAATTTAAGTAGATATATATATTTTTATATGAAGAGTAACCACTAGAAGAAAGTATACAAAGTGGTACACTCAAAAACAGTATAAATTTAAGACAGAAATATTAAAAATGTTCAAATAACTCACAGGAAGGCAAGCAAAGAGAAACAGAGGAATAACAAACAGAGAAACAAATGAAAATAAATAATATGAGGCCAACTTAAGCCTAAATATACTAATAATTTTAAAAAGCACAAAGAGAGAAAATGGTGGAGAGAGTATCAAGAGGGATCATGACATAGTTCAGTAAACAATTGAATTCAAAGCTTGGCCAAAGTGAGAATTCTGCTATGACAACATCATTTAATACATTATATTTAGATATGTACGTGGATACATTTTCAGTGACAGTCATCACAAGACTATCGGGCAAGGGAAATTTCAATGGTATTTGAGTCTTCCTGGATACCTCTGAAGGCATGATGGAGTGGTGGGAATGGTATTAGACTCAGTCCAAAGGAATGGTTAAAATGAGATAAGAACCCCATCGAAGCTCTCACATAGTTTCAGACACAAAGAGAGGTATCAGGGCTCCATACCAGGTCTGTTCTCTAAATTGAAACAAGTCTCACTTAGAAGCTAATTCTCTATCATGGTTCTAACATTCCAATTATTATTTGACAGCTCTATACAATGCTTAGTTTAAGAAGTATTTAAAAATCCTGTTCATAAAATGGTTGGAATGGATGAGAAAGAAAAGAATTTCAAAACCTACATTTCATGTGTATACTTTCCACATTAGAGTCTTCTAATAACTTCCTCTATACTATTTTATGGCATCTAAATTTTGGAATGAGCTATTTTTGTGTAGGATCTCTCTATTACTTTCAAGCTATTTAATAATGAAGTCATGTAAAATTTTGGAGCCTTAGTGTTTACATACATAAAATTGTAATAATAAATCCCACCACAAAAGGCTATATGTAGTTGAAGTGACACTGTATAACTGACACAGTGTAGTAATAACATTCAGCATAATTCTAAACACCTGAATATAGTTACTATTTGAAAAAATGATTTGACATTTACAACCTCAATTCAGAAACCTAAATGCAGTTGAGATTTGCAGAAGCGAAATAATTATCATGCCTCTTCAGAGATAATTTAGCTTTATTTTAAGAACATACACGTTTGGTATGTCTTTTACTAAATAATATTCTCAAGTTTTTGTAATATGATTCATTTATATGCCTAAAGAAGCTCCAATAGTCACAAAATTTTACCAACAAATGTGAAGTTTTTCATACACTGGAGATTTTTACATAAATAATTCATCAAAATTGTTATAGGGTGTTGTACAGATTAAATAAAAGACCAGACATGGTATTTATGGTCCTTTTGTGCCCAAATGTTCTCTTCCAAAAGGGTTGTTAAATGCAGTGTATATTGCTGTGAATGCCATAATACCACCTCATGGTCTTGTTTTGGAAGTACTTTTCTGGAAGGTTTTTGCCTTTAAGTGTAGTGAATTCTGAACTTTACGTTCCGTGAAGCCGGATAAAAACATTTCTATTCCATTTTTACATGAGGCCATTGGTTTCACAATACGAAATTTTCTATATTGCTTCATGATTTTTCTTCCCATAAAAACATGTAGTAACTACATGCTAATATAAGTATAAGGAACATACCACATCCCTACTATGATACAATGGTTTGCTGTATATAATCCCAGAGCTATTCTGGTATCACCATTCCTTTAGCAGTGAGGGAATAGCAGTGCCCTTCCTTATTAAGGAAAACATAGTGTTTACCATGACGTCCCAACTATTTAGGCTTTGAGCACATTTCGAAAGTCCACTATTACCTTGCATGGCAATTATCAGTCTGGACACTTTGAAAGATTTTATTTTTGTTTCCATACACATTTATACAGAATATAGTATATATTGTAGTATTCTTATAATGAAGAGTCAAGAATGTGCTATCTTTGTTAGAGGCATCATTTAGGCTTTCTTTTCAAGTTACCCAGTAATCTAAATCTATTTTGTGCCACCCTGCCCTCCACTGCTATCTGACAACCTAATCAGATTTTTATTCGGAATGTTGATCTTTTCTACCTTTGCTTCACAGATCATCTTGACTTTCATTCATACATGTAAACACACACACACACACACCCAGAGAGAGAGAGAGAGAGAGAAACACATATCTGTTTGGGCTCCTGAGTCTGTGACACTCCACCCCCGACAGTGACCTTGAAATATATCATGAGTTTTCATACTATGAGTAAGTGTGCTACTCTGTCCATAGACCCTGTTGATAAGCTATGGGCATGAGGGTGATGTTGAAGACCATTCTGAAAAATTACACCATTGTTTGCCACACATTTTCTTGGAGATAGCCTATGAAGCTATTTAAGTCACTTAGCCAATATTCTTCTTTAAAGTAAGCATGGTTTCTACTCCCTCTTCCAAGTGATGTGACACATGGTGGATACCCAGGGAACTTTCTTTTGTATCAACTTTCAGGAGAAAGTAGCAGATTTGGGGGAAAATAAAACACACTGAAACTAAAAACAAATACCAGGTATTGGGCTTTGCTTGTAGCTACACTATTGGCCATATTTCTTTAGTGTTCAAATTTACTAATGTTTATGTCCTCATTTGAAACAGGCAAAGATTTGTGCTTCTTGATCACTGAATATATTAATATTTTACAACACTAAGGACTCATTGTTTAATATTTTGTTTTCACTTTCATTCCTCTACTTACTTAAAACGTGTGTCTAAAAAGGTTATCTGCATTTTTTCGAATTATGTAATTTAATCAAATGAAATCAAAGAATTAGATATTTCAAATAACTCACAGCGGTATAAAGTGTTTCCAGTCGTGATGTTAGAAATGTAAAAAATCAGAAAATGTTTGAGTGAAAGGAGGAATGACAGCAACAGAAGAAGTGGATGGGGGAGGGAAAGACTAGATCATGTCATATGTATATAGATTCTATAATTTTGACTTTTAGAAAACTGCATCTCTCATCATAAGAATATAAAAACTTTAATCGTTTTTCTAACCACCTGTCTAGTATTTCGTATCATGGATCATTCCTAATTTACTTAGCTTTTTATTTCTGCACTTAGGTGTATTTTTATAGCATTTGGTTTTCCTTTATTATAAATAATGCTTAAGTAAAAATCTTTTTATAGAGACATATTTTTGCATGTGAGCATTTCAGTATAATACATTCCTTCATGAGAAGCTGACAAAAAAAAGCATGTTTTTTTAATTCACTTGGTATCTTTAAATAGGGGTCTTTCTACAAACTTAGTTCCTACTAATAATGTATAGAAATGGTTGCCTCTTCCACTTCTCTGATGGGTAGATTGTAGCATATAATTAATTTATTCTTATCTGGACAGAAAGATAATCCCAACTATATTTGAAATACATTTTTGTATTATGAAAGAGATAACTTTTCTGTTTAATGTCATGCGTATTTCTGTATCTATTTAGTGGTTTTCTTTTCCTCTGTATTTCTAATGTAACATTTTTCATTATTACCAATCTATAGATTCATTTTTTATATTTATGTAAACATACATAAGCCACACAGATCAACTATGTATTGACCTTTTAAACTAAAATATTTAAAAATTAATCTTAACCTTTCACTTGCTCATTTTTTAAAAAGTTTTCCAGTGAAATTACCATCTTCAAATAAACACTTTCAAGAGTTCATGTCATGATTTTGTTCAAATTACTGCCCTAGTATTTTAATACTGTTTTCCAAACGTTATCTTTCTCATATATAAATATCTTTATCAAAACATACACCTTTTAATTTAATTTTAATTTTGGTGGTCTCTATTGAATAATTATGTTCTGAATGAATTTGGGATAAACTCTATAAAAGCTCTTCTTGCTATTTCCATTATGATTGCACTGTATTACTAAATAATGTGGTGAAATCAGATATTTCTGCTAAATTGAATGTTTTGTTTAATCAAAGGTAGTTTTATACTATAGATTTCTTGAAAACCCCTTTGTTGTATTAATAAATTACTCCATACTTGTTATGTTATTTGGGTTGGGGAAGAGATTGTTCATTTATTACCATAACACGTGTTCACTGCTGAGTTCACAGAAGGAAGAGTCCAGAGAGTGCCGCTCAACTATGTCTGAAGGGCAGAGCTCAGGGATTGGAGTTTGAAGAGAATGAATACTAATGCCGGCTAATAGTTACTGAGCACACTTTAAGCACCAGATACCTTTCTAAGGGTTTTACATACGAACTCATTCAATCCTTAAAACAAACTTATGAAGTAGATTCCGTCTCTTATTATAACTTATGGATGAGGACAAAGAAAAATAATCTTTTTCAAAGTCACAGAGCAAGCACATGTGCCCTGAATTCAAACCAGCTGGGTGACATCTCTGCTCATGCTCTTAATCTTTGTATTATACACCTAGACCTTTTTTTTTTTTTTTACTACTGTGAAAGTACAGACTGCCACTCGATATTGCTTCTGCTTCAAAATTATTTGTTAGTATTTATTCTATATTCAGTAACATTTGGACAGAGGTATAAGACTTTCTGTTTCTTAGAAAGGTGTTGCATAGTAAATAAGAATTCTTTCCACTGTCATCTACAAATAGCTTTTTAAAATGATTTTCTAAACGATATGTGTGATTCTGAAAGCTTCTGAGATAATAGAAGAATGGTGTACATGAGGTCATCCCCCACCCCCAATCTTCTTCATTACGAGGTACTTTTCACATAGTCAATGTGCTCTGAGATACTTTGGGGGGAAATACTTTTTATATTTAACAAATATAATTTATTGTGAAATAAGCCAGCATATTATTTAAACTTGGGTAATGTAGACAAAGTCAAAGATTTGTTACTTGCTTATTTGATTTTCCTAAGACATAGACTTACCTTTCCTCCTCCTTCCCCAACCCTTAAGAAATATTTGAATATGCTTACTCTTATGCAAAGTGGGAAGAGATGTAGTTGGAATGCAAATTTTGAGAAGTATCATGTTAATTTCTAGAGAGAGCATATTGTAGTGTAAGAACACGGTAACACTGCCTACAGTAGACTGCAGGATTAGTTGGTTATCTAGCATGCAAAATTCAGAACTCAGGGCTCTAATTTAATCACTCTAATATCTAATGCTCCCATGGTGAGGTAAGAGAAATCATAATACCTGATAATGCAAAAATGAGTAAAGATTTTCTACAACACATGCACTTAATTTTCTTAGGTAAATTATTATTACTTTGATTTTTGTAATGAGTTCCATTTATTAAGTATTTCAGCTATAAAGTACCATCCTACTTACAGTGTCCCAGGATAAGTTACTGTTCTCCTGATGTTCATATGTCCATGATTATGCTAATGACAATTACTCAAAAGATAGATACAATCAAGTGGATAGATCTAACGAATGTAGTTTAAATAAAAAGTGAGAAAGGGTCTGAAGGATTTACATGGGATAAATGCCCATGGATCTAGATGGAAATACATGGGTCATGTCAAGAGGGGATCATTCTCAAATTGTCCTCTTTTCTTGGAGCCACACAGAATGTTTGTACCTGTGACAAGAACCTCTGTATGATGCAGAATGCGTTTGAGGTATGGCTTTTTTACTTTTGGAAAGTGAGTGATGTCTTTTTTTTTCCAAACACTTTATTAAAATGAGTAAAGAAATATACAAGTAGGTAGAGCTACTTTTTATTAAAATGAGGGTTAATGGGTACAAAAAAAAATAGTTTAAAAGATGAATAATACCTAATATTTGGTAGCACAGCAGAGTGACTATAATAAAAAATAATTTAATTGTATATTTTTAAATGACAAAAAGAGTATAATTGGATTGTTTGTAACAAAAAGGATGAATGATTGAGCTGATGTATACCCCATTTATCCTGATGTGATTATTACACATTGCATATCTGTATCAAAATAAAAAAAAAAATAAAAATAAAAAAATAAAAAAATAAAATGAGTAAAGAAATATACAAGTAGGGTATAACTTTGGTATAATGTTAAAATTTGACCAAATATTTCTTGCCTTCCCTTTCTTCATGTCAAGCCATTCAATATTCCCTAATGCTTCAGTGCATTTTACGTTTGTTGGCCTTAACTGTGCTGTTCCATTGTGTTGAAATAATCATAACCTTTGCAATCCTGTTTACTCAGAAGATGTGTCATTCCACCCTTAAGGCTTTCCTGAATCTCCAAACAAAAGCTATTTATGCTCATCTGGCAATAATAATATGTACCCGTATGTCTTTAGGGACTTGTTTATTTCTCATATTATGCTATTTTCATATTTCTTTTATACTGCCTTTGAAATGAAATGAAACTGTATTCTTTCTGTATATATAAACATACATCTTGTATGCAATCAGTACTGAATACATGTTTTGTTAAATTAATGGCACACGAAGCTTTTTTTATTGTTTCTTGCTTCACAAATGTATATATAGATGTGACAATAAAACAATGAGACATTTAAACTACTTCCAATTAAGTGATATTTACCTTGCAAGATGAGACTGAACTCTGTTTGCTTTGTGGATTCCTTTAATGATTGATTTAAAGTAGAAGTAAAATTTTAAAAGTAAAGAATTATTACTGGATGTTAGTTGCGCAGGGAAGATAATCAGAGTGGCTGAAAATATGGGGAAAGCGGGGGTGGGAGTTCAACCACATAAGACCTACTTTAGCCCAGGTTACTGTTGAGAGACTCAGTTATACCGTAAGTTGAATTATGCCAACTTAAGAACTATAAATTGCATGATTTAAATTTAAGGCAGGTGTTGGACTTGGCCTTTTACTCCAGCACTAAGAAAATTTAGAACAGTGTTACTTCAGGATGTATCGGCACAGGAGTTAAGATCTCCAGCATGATTAAAATCAAATGAAATTTAGCAGAAACTACTGAACTATAGCAAAAGATAAGATCCAACAGACATCTTCTCCTCATCGTCACAGCACAGAACTGATGAAAATAACAAAGACCTATTTTATCTCCGTGTCACACAGACAAGTGGCTTTACAGAACAGGTTAGTTGTCGAGTGGTTGCATCCAAGATAATGGACTTGTAAGTCACAGTCGGAGTATTCATCATAGTAGATACAGGGGTTAGCTGAAAGAAAATAGTATGGTTTTACAACACAACCTTTTGAAAATCACATTTGCTGAGGAAAGAGATCATCTTATTAAAGACACAAAGAAATTTTTATTAAAAATAGCTAACTCAATTTCATTAGCATAAGCTAACTAAATCCGAATGCAAAACAGGTGATAAGATCATATTTGAAAGAAAAAGGTAAAATTTTTGTCTTTGTATAAAACAGGTTTTTTATCACAATTTTTCAAATCCAGTATAAACAGATTGGAGAGGAATCATTTTTTAAATTACATTGTCATTTTGAAAGTATTAACTATGCCATTGCAATATAAAATATTCACACTATTTTGTCTAATTATCTAATGCTACATTATTTATTGGTTAAAGGTTTGCTTTGGATTATTAAAAGTGATGTATATCCAATGGAAAATGGAATTAAAAACCACATATAGGATGGCACCCACCCACCCAGAAGTTATCTCGATTAACATTCTAGTGATTTTTCTCACCTTGCTCTATCCCATGGATGTGCACGCACCTATATTCTGGTACATACAGAGGCAGAAATGCACACAAAATTCTCCAATCACAATGAAGATACCCAACATTTTAAATTTGTGGCAATAGCACCAAAAAGTTTACTAAAATAGTTTTTAACCTGAATTCTCTATCACAAATAACAAATGGATCTATTTGTCTCTCTATAAAGGCAAGAATAACAATAATTTAATTCCCTCTCTCTTTTAAGATTTTCTGACCTTATCATGCAGTCCTGAATTTGAATCTTGATAATTTGGTGGTCAATTTAAATTTTTCCATTATATTTCTTCTCTTTCAATTATAAAGTTTGACCATTGCATGAAATTTATAACAATCTTATAAATTTTAAATTTACATTTATGTCTTACTGTTTATTATTTTAGTCAATATCTTTCTACGCTACATACATTTTCCCTTCCTAAATTGTTAAACTTATTCACCTTTCAGGAACTTGGAGAATAACTACAGTAGATTTATCAAGGTGCAACAAGGAAATGAAATGTGGATGTTATATTACTCCTGAGCAATTGTATATTTGATAGTGTATCTCTGCTTCTTTTTCCTATAATCAGCAATTTGCTAAAGTCATTACTCCTTTTTGAAAAAATCAATTACCTATCATTATCCTACTTTATTCTCTTATGTAATATTCTGGTGAAATATGACTATCAATGGATTTGTTTTCTTTAGAGGTAACACTTTTTTCTTTGAATCTGTAAGATTATCAATGGATTTTTTTTTTCTTTAGAGGCAACATATTTTTTTCTTTGAACCTATAAAGTGTTGTAATCCATTGTTTTCTTTTATCTGTTGTTATTAATTTATATACTTTCCTAATATTATAAGTAAGAATTATTATTTTTTATAAATTTCATTTGAATTGCATTAAATGATTTATATCTGCATATTTAGGTCTTACATTTTTAGCATTGTTTGTGCCCAATATGTTCAATTGTTAAGTTCATATATTTCTTTAATAGCTCTCACTTCCTCAAACTCTTACAGGTAAAGAAAAGGCTTATGATATACATCATCTATGTAATAGAATCAATCTTCTTGAGTAACATTTCTCTTTCCTACTCTTCTTTTACTTCTATTAAATTGTTATACCACTACAGACATTGTTTTTCTCACCTAGATTCTAAAAATCTACTAAATTGCCATCCCTTCTCCCCCTAAGGCATAGATAATTGGTTGATTTTTTTTTTTTTTTTTTGATGGGGAGGAAACTCTCTCCAACTACATTGTTTTTCCAGAAATGGGGTATAAAAAGTGAAGTGGATACAGAGAAAGAGAGAGGGAGACAGACAGAGAAGTAAATAAATTAAAAGAGAAGAGAAATGAGAGAAAGGTAAAAGGAGGAAGAAGAATCCATTTTCTTTCTTACTTTAATGAGCTCACTTGGACTCGGGAAGGGGAACATCACACAATGGGGCCTATCATGGGGAGGGGGGAGGGGGGAGGGATTGCATTGGGGAGTTATACCTGATATAAATGATGAATTGATGGGTGCTGACGAGTTGATGGGTGCAGCACACCAACATGGCACATATATACATATGTAACAAACCTGCACGTTATGCACATGTACCCTAGAACTTAAAGTATAATAAAAATAAAAAAAAATAAAAAATAAAAAATAAAAAAACAACAACAACAACGACAACAAAATCCACAACTGAGCCAATGGTCAAACTACAGCCTAACTCTAGATGGAATCCCTATACCGCAGCCCAAACTATAAGGCTTGTCCTGGTTCTACCTCATGAAACAATGACAGGCAGGGGAAAAAAAAAAAAAAAAAAGCAAATAGAGTAACCTGATTAGGTGAAGAAAAATAAGTGACCTTTCAAGTTGGAGGTCACAGGATATTTTTCTTAGGTTTATTTTTTTCTCCACAGACTTATTACTAATATAATTTATCTTAATCAAGATTATTCCTAGGAATTAAGAAATTATAGTTGCAGGTAGGCTTTAAAAAGTGAAATTTGGCTATCTAAGTAAATAAACAAAAAGGCACCCATTTGGCTACAACTTCACCTTAGGTAAGATTTATTCAAGAAATTGAAAAAAAAAAGAGGCTATAAGGAATGTAAGGACTAATGTGAGCATCAGCTAACTTTTTAGGTGGTTCACAGGAACAAAAGAAGAATAACGATCACTCAGTAAAAATTTCATGCCATAATAAGTGGTCGGGCAACCTGAGTAATCATGGAGCGGCAAGCAATTGGAGAACATCGGTAAACTGAAAGCAACAAGCCTAAATAATGAGCTGCAATAAGAGGGCCCAAGAACATTTTAGAGAGCAGAGAAAAATCTACACTTACTTCAATATTTTATCTAGGTTGACCTTAATTAAGTATTTTAATCTATCGGGTGGGAACTCGAGTTCTCAGACCTAGACTTTGTGATTTCCTTTGCCACGGGTTAAATCAACGGTCTTCAGTCACTCTGGCAACTGGGGAGGGGTAAGCAGAAATAATTTGTGTATTTTCTTTGGTATGAATGAGATGAAAGCTGTACAAAAGTGCAATGTTTTTCAATGCTTAATTTAAAAGATGTATGGTTCCCAGACCAATGGGTTAACTGTAAACAAACAGAATGTAGAAAACTTACTGCAAAGTTTGTCTTCACAGTTATTTGGGCAGGCTTCACATGGGACACCCGTCTTATAAGGTTCATTCTTTGTTTCAGGATTATTTCCCCTTGAATAAAAAAAAGTGATTTCATAAAACTCATCTTTGAAAAATGCATATAAAATTTTACTCACAGTGTACAACCAATTTTAAAAACAAATTGTGCAAATATTTTTGTAAAGAAGAGTGATAATTTTTAAAATGGGTGTAAGATTTCCAGTCTTAGAGCTATAATTTTTTTTTTAGCACATAGAACCAATAAATGTGAGTGACATGAAAATATTTTTCAGGCAATGTGCACATCTCGTTGGACAGTCAAGTCCTAACAGTACTTGGGAACTTTGGGTACCCTCGAGTATAAGCAAGAGCACTCACAAGCAAGAGAGCTTTACAGCCAATTACAACAGAACACTATTCTTCATTAATACCTATAAGGACTTGGTCAACCATCATTTAAAAGGGCATGATTCTTACCAATGTTAAGAAGAAAGTCTCAAGTGAGGCAAGTTAGAGAGGTTCTAACTCCATCTTGCACTATGTTATAAGAAATTTTTCACATGTTAATGTCTTTTGTTGAAACAGATGGTGTATATAAAAGATGAAAGTACATCAGCATGGATAAAACTAAAGTGTTGGGGTGTGGGAAAGAAAGTAGATAAGAAGTTCTAGTTCTGGACTAACTTGAAACTTTTGAAAAGACAGGCAGGGCTCAATGACTTATCCTGTAATCCCAGCATTTTGGGAGGGCAAGGTGGAAGGATTACTTGAGCCCAAAAGTTCGAGATAAGCCGAGGCAAAAAAAAAAAAAAAAAAAAAGCAGCTTCATATCTACCAAAAAAAAAAGAAAAAAAAATTAGTCAGGCCTGGTGGCGCATGCCTGTAGTTTCAGGTACTTGGAAGACTGGGGTGGGAGGATAGCTGGAGCCCAGAAGGTCAATGCCGCATTGAGCTATGTTGACACCTCTGTATTCCAACCTGGGTGACAGAACAAGGCCCTATCTCAAAAGGAAAAACAAAACAGAAAAGACAATTCTTACCTGTGTATGTCTAAAAACACAATGTAGATAGTATCTGCTTCTAAAGTAATACAACTTAAAAAAGTAAATGTTCTGGTTTTAAAAAACCTTTTTTAATCTGGTATTTGTTTATCTGAGCTGCTAAAATTTCACTTTGAAAAGAAGATTATTACTAAATTCAGTAAGAGATTTAGTCAGAGACTTGGACTAATCTTCAACCAAGAAAATTCCCCTATCATAGCTCTCCATGTTTTATACTTTTCTTTTTTGGAGCAGTTGAAGTTCACTGCAGACCACCAACCCTTGAAAATACATTTTGCAAACCATGTGTTGTAGGGGCAAAGAGATTTTATTGTCTTCAGCGCAATTTATATATAACTCAGATAGAGTTATTATATGATGATATTACACTCTAAATCAATGGTGATAGTGGAGGCACCACTGCAAATGTGACGTACGGCAGTGTATTTTCAAATCAGTCATGTTCATTGATTTATATTGAACATCTAGTGTTGTGCTACATACATGGGAGACAGTGGTTGAGCACAACTCATTGAGCTAACATTACGGAGGAAAGACTTATGTGTTAATCTAAGAAATACATGTAGCTGAAGGAGATGCATAATGGCGTCACTGACTTTTATCAGCAGAAGTGATATTGAACTGGCATTTGTAGTCAAATATCAGGCAGTTCTAGCCAACTCTGAACAATCTTCTCTTTTCTGATAATCATCACTGGAGCCACACAGATGGGCCCTGCAGTCATCTTTGTCTTACTTGATCTTGTGTCATAATCACAGTTGATAGGAGAAGAAGGTGGAGCAGACCCTTACTGAAACAATCAGATTAAGTTTTCTAGGAATTGCAACTAGCATCTGTGGTAGAATCTGTAACATGTGAATTTCATTTTTAAAGAGAAGACATACATCAACTTTTTTACTAGATAGCTAAGTACAGAGAAAGATACTTGGCTCTTTCCATTTGTTTCCTTGTTAAGACACCACTGCATGCCTGTCCTTTTGGTCTAACAATACTCTTGTTTTGTTGAAGTAAATGTCCTCATTTCTTTGCTTAACTAAATTTGTTTCTCTTATATAATAATTACCTGAAGAATCAATGACACATAGGAAGACTGCTGGTAAAATGCTCTGAAAATATATTGGAGTTTTTTTTTTTAATAAGAGAAAATACAGTCAAAAGAATAAAATAATATGTAACTAAATATGTGCTTTCACATAAATAGGAAGTAGCCAAGACTCAAACTACAGATTGTATAACCATTCATCTTTGAAGGACATCTCAGTTATTTCCAGCTCTTGCCTATTATGAATACAGTGGCTATAAACATTTGTGCACACACAAAAAACAAAGTTTGAAAAACTAGATTAGGTTACTTTAGGGGGTTATATATTTTAAAAACTAATAATACATACTCATGACAATAGTGACAAACATAGAAATATCGAGGTGATCCTTTGTGGCGGCATGATGCAATGGCACAGCCAATCAGGTAAGACGTGGCCCAAACAATCTGCAATGATAAAGAGTTGTTTTACTGCAGATTAGATATTTTGCTAAATGACCATAATATCAATATAGTCATCCATGATTAAAAGTTAACATGTTGCTTTTGGGTTTACTTTGGATATGGCTTAACAAGAAGTCATAGAAACAAAAGGACTCCTACATGTCTAGATACCATACATGCATATACACACACATAGCTGCACACAATGCAAACCAGGTGGAGAAAATCAGCTGACAGGGGAGGGTGACTTGATGATCGGCATTGTCTCTATTTATGGTCAGTTTTTCTTTCTGAAAATAAGTAGGGCTTCTAGATGTAATTTCTAATTTTAAAAAATCCCAATGTTCATTTTCTCTGAGATAGGAGAGATGGATAGAGAGAGGGTAAAGATACAGAAGGTAGTGTTGATCATTTTGTTATGAACAGGCTGATGTTCAAAGGAAACTTGAGTGTTGCCTTTCTGGACATGGGCTGTACATGGCTGTGCATAGGACTGTTTCTCTGATCGTATCCAGTGTACTCACGGCTGATCAGAACTCTATGTCGACTCTCCATGACTCATTCTTATTGGAACGAAACATGAGAGGCTGTCTTCAATGCTGGCTCATTCTCCCTTTCTCATCAAACTTATGTGGACGAGATAACTTATCAGTTTACATAATGAAGGCTGCTTGGTGATTATATAAAAATGAAACCTTGGAAGAAACTTTTCTTATTGGTCAGTGAACAGGCATACTGTAGAGTACTGAGTTTGTTTTTGAGGAATAGTGAGCCAGGTTTAAATTCCATCATTTACTTTTTGGGTAGGTTGTACTTAGAAGTTTGTTTTATGCCTCTGAGTTTCATTTTCTCAGCTGTAAAATGGGATACAGCAATGTTGTCCTCTACATCATCAGTGAAAGGTAGGATTAAACATTCAAATATTTAAGTGGTTCAAAAGGAGATGTTTTCAGTAAGTGTGATTGCTCCCACTTGCCGCTGCCCCACATGAGCCTGGGTAGCTTTCTTACGGTCCTATAGACTTTCCTCACATTTCTGTTCATGTTCTTGATTCCAGAACATGTTTGTTATGACTCTTTTAGATAAAATATTGTTTTCTCTTTACAAAGAGAGTCATGCATGAGTGCCAATCTCTCCACACCATATGGCTTTTAATTTTCTGCTGCTAACCTAGGCTTTTACTAAAACTATTGCTCTATCTGGGCATAAAAATTTTTATAATGTAGATTCTTTGTTTGCAGGTTCTTGCTAACATTTTCTACCAATGAGTATTTTCCATAAGAGACCCTGTTGAATTCAGACTCTAATGGAGCACATAACCTGAAACATGATTTTAATAAAAATGCAGCTGAACATCTATTTTGCTATGTTCCCTCTGTATGTTAATTGGTAATAAGATTATTGAACTTAATTTATTCGTTTATTCCTTTAACTCATAGCAAAGAAAAATTGAAACTGAAACTTTTTTCATTAGGTCTTCAGACACAAATGACTTTAGAAAAAGAACTTTTATTTTACAAAATTTTTCATGAACGTACTAATGTATTTATACAAGGCTACAGAAAATGTCGGAAAATGTCTGGAAAAGCCTTGTGGTATATTCCCCCACTGGGCCTGCTGTCACGGGCTTACTGACCTTCACATTAACATTTTTGTTGTTCAGTTGATTCTGCTTAGAACCCTATATTTTGCTCCTTGCCCTTCCCTGCCCTCAGCTGCTTCTGATTTTTAGAACACTAGGTAAAATGGAGTTCCCATCTCTCCAATGCATATGAAAGATTAAGAGCTGTGTAAAGACCACTGGACTAGGATTCAGATCTGGATTCTAGTCCTCACTCCTCCATTTGCGAGCCATCAAAAGAATCCATAACTGGTGGAATGTAAAATATTTCTATATTCTATTGCATTAAATTTTAAGCAAATGAAAGCAAATTTCTTTGATTTCATTGTCTTCATTCCTTGGCAACAGGAAATGAGAGAAATCATTTTGATAAAACATGTTCTATTTTGAAAGTGACAATGATTCACTTTGAAGGAGACAAATCAAGATTATCTGAAGGTGACAGAATTCAGTTAATATACCACAGCAATGAGATAATGCTTTTGCGATAAAATTAGTGTGTTAGTTGACTTATATAGGAAATAGAAGGTTTGAATCAAGGCCACAAATTTGTTAGATTTTTAGCTTTCTAGATATTCACTGTATTTTTATCCTCTAATCCTTTGATAAGGTAAATTATATGATTAAGTAGTTTAATGTTAAGATACTCCCGGATTCCTGCCACATACCCTTTGTGTCTAAGTGTATCAATCTTAAAAGAAAATGCTATTTACTAGTGTTTTATTTAGGATTTCTGCATTGATTTCTGTGATTATGCTTCTTTTTTAATATGCTCTATCTTCATTGGCTTTTAACATCAAATTTAAGTAGGCTTTATTTCAAGTGGATTTTATTTTATGAAACTTACCAATGGGCACATGTGAGAATATAGTGAAAGGAAGCAATCTTTAAGCCAGAAGGAGAATCCTCTCAAGAAACTAACCATGCTGGCACTCTGATCTTGGACTTTCAGGCTTTGTGAATTCAAGAAAATAAATTTCTGTTGTTTAAGTCATTCAGCAATGTGATATTTTGTTACGGTAGGCTAAGAACACTAAAACAGATTTTGGTATCAAGAACTGAGATGCTGCTTCAACAAATATCTAAAAATGTGGAAGCAGCCTTGGAATTGGGTAATGGGTAGAGACCGGGAGTTTTAAGTGCATGCTATAAAAAGTGTAGATTGCTTGGAAGGGACTGGTGATAGAAATAAGAGCATTAAAGTATATTTTGTTGTGGTCTCAGATATAAATAAGGGACATGTTCTTGGAAATTGGAAGAAAGGGACTCTTTGTTATAAAGCAGCAAACAAAATGGCTGCTGCCTTGTCTTCTAGTGTTTGTGGAAGGCAAAAGTTGTGAACAACAAACGTGGAAATTTAGCTGAGGAGATTTCAGAGCAAAGGGTTGAAGGAGTGGTTTGGTTTCTCCTCACCACTTACAGTAAACTACAAGAGGAGAGAAAGAAATTGAAGAAATATTTATGCAAGGACGAACCAGAACTTGAAGATTTACACGATCATTAGCCCATCTATATTACAGAAAATGAGAAAGTATTTTCCAAAGAGAACCCTAATGTCGCTGAACAACCATTAGATAAAGATACTGTGGATATGATTTATGGATTCAATCATACATCTCAGCAGAAGTAGACGTGTGATTATACAGTGGAGGTACTGCCAGTTTGAACTAAAGTGGACAGAGAAAACAGACCCAAGTGATGGAAGGCTGTCAGACTTCTTAGACTCTTCAGAAAGAATGATGGAGATAGTTCATTGTAAACATGCATTATCCTTCAAGAAAAGGGAAGAATGACTCCCCAAATGTTTCAGAGATCATGATGGCTGCCATTCCCATTACAGGTCCAGGGCGCAAGGCTGCTTCCTACTTAGCTTCAAAGAGTATTGTCCCTTCAGGTGATCTCTGAAAGCAGCCATGTTAGCAGGGCCTCTTCAGAGAGTCATTTGATGAGGTTGCCTCACTGAGCTAAAGGGAAAAGGCTGCCCACAGAGCCATGGGTGATGCTGCCTCCAAGTTGGCCAAGAGTGCAGAGCATCAAACCAAAGAGAATTATTCTCAAGCCTTACTATCATATGGAATTTCTTTTGCAAAGTTTTGGATTTGCCTGGGACCCATTACTGCTTCCTTTTCTATTTCTTTTTTGAAATGAGAATATCTATCCTATGCCTGTTTGTCTATTGTACTATGGAAACATATAACTTTTCTTGTTTCATGGGTTCACTGCAGGCAAGAAATTTTACCTCTGGATGAATCACACCTTGAATCTCATGCATTTAGATAATATTTAGATGAGACTTTGGGCCTTAGACTTTAGAGTTGATGCTGGAATAAATTAAAAATTTGAGGGCTCTTGAGATAGAATGAATCTATTTTGCATGTGAAGAGAAAATAAATTTGTTGGGGGGGGGCAATGGTACAATGTTATGAGCTGAATTGGTCCCCCAAAATTCATATTCTGTACCCCTAACTTCCATCCAGTGTAGCTGTTTTTGAAAATAGAGTTTCTAAGGAAATAATTAAGATTAAATAAAGTCATATGACTTGGGCCCTGTTCCAGTAGGATGTGTCCTTATACGAACAGATGCTAGACAGCTTGCTCTTATGGTCTCTCTTGTCTCTGTCTCTATCCTTGATTCTCTCTGGCTCCACTTTTGCACTGGGAAAAAGCCATGTTAGGACATTATGAGAAGGTGTCAGGCAGAAAGCTTTCACTAGAAACTGACTATGCTCTATTAAGATCATAGACTTCTAGGATCCAGAATGTGGGAAAATAAATTTCTGTTGTTTAATCCACCCAGCTGTGGTATTTTGTTATGGCATCCTAAGCAGACTAACAGAGCAAAGATGTGAAGAAATTGCAAATTTTGTAAATTGCTGGTGGGAATATAAAACGGTGCAGCTGCAACAGAAAATATAATAGTACTCCAGTTTTTCAAATAATAAACATAGTATTCACATATGATCCAGTAATTCCTCTCCTTGGCATATGGCCAAAACAATTGAAAGCGAGCACTCAAACAGATATTTTCACACCAATGTTTAAAGCAGTATTATTCACAATAGCTGAAAAAAATGGAAACAACTCAAATGCCCATCAGAACAGACAAGCAAAAGGTGATATACACATACAGTGAAATACTATTTAGCCTTTAAAAAAGAATGCAATTCTGACACATGCTACAACATGGATGAACATAGATTTAATATATTATGCTGAGTGAAATAAAGCAGACACAAAAGGACAAATATCATATAATTCCAAAGTTATGAGGTACTTTGAGTAGTGAAATTGCTCACAGAGACAGAAAGTAGAGTGGTGGTTGCCAGAGGTTTGGGGGAGGAATGGAAGGTATTGTTTAATGAGTACAGAGTTTCGGTTTGGGAAAATGACAATATTCTGGTGATGGGGTTGCACAACCATTTGAGTGGACTTATTACCACTGAACATTCATGCCACATTAATGCTGAACATGAAACCATTTAAAATGGTTAAAATGATAATTTTTAAAATGTATATTTTACCACAATAAAACTAAAGTTAGAAATCAGGGATTTCCCTGTATTTTAAGGTGCCATTATTTTCACTTTTAAAATACTACCAATATCAAATTAGATTGACATCTTATGATTTTGTGAGTTCCTGGAAAATCTGGTGAGTAAAGAAGGAAACTGAGAAGTTAGGCATCTTCTCTAAGCCATATTTTGAACAGAACAATTCCTTCTATTCCAAATTATAAGAGGAACTCAGTAAATTCAGTAAAGATTGCCATAAGAAGGTAGAATGATTTTCGGTTGTTTCTCACTTATGTTTCCACACACATGCTTATCTCTTAAACAATGTGCATGTTTGCCAGCACACAGGTTACCTGAGTGTACTGGTCAGTACTTATGTCATCATCCGTTGTTGTCCATTGTCCATGTTTGAAATTTTTAGACTCACTGTACCAGACTCCAATTACACTGGACCATGATACAGGATAAGATGTCATATGCATATTTTCTCCGCAAAAGGTATCTGAAATGAGAAAACAGGCTGAGTCATACTCTGAACAAATGAGAAATAGTATACAAGGAGACTTTCTTCATTTTTATTTTGTGAATGGTTCACTGATCATCTTGACAACATCTTCTGAGAGGGAGTAAAATCTGTTGTATCCCTGCTGAAAGCCTTCTTTCTCATTGATGAATGAGCATGTGGTACTCAAGTTTGGTGAAAAGTTGATAGTAGGTGATGAACACATTTTGAAATCAAATCAATCAACATTTCAGTCTCTGCTGCTTCCAAGCTGCTTTAGATAGGTGAAACCAAATCTGAGAAGCCTAAGAGTTTTAACAGGGTCTATGGCTTAAAAGAAGCTACACACAGGTGTTCACAATACAAAGATGTTGAATGATCATTTGTTTATTTAGCCATTCATGTATGGTGTGGGCTTTTGATTGAACATGGTATTCAGGAGTATCTGCCTTTTCTTAAGGCAGGCAGGAACCACTTTGCTATTTCACTGCTCAAAAGCATTGGACTAAGATTCTAAGTATTCTGTAGATACAAATGTGAGTTAGCATTTTTAAAACATCTTAATTTTAAAAAGATTCTCATGTTAAAATATAATGTGTATTCCTGAGTGAAGGTGATATAGTTTGGATGTCCCCTCCAAATCTCATGTTGAGATGTAATCCCAGTGTTGAAGGTGGGGCCTGGCTGGAGATGTTTACCTCACAGTAATGGATTCCTCAAATAACTCAGTGCTGTCTTCATAATGGTGAGTGGGTTCTCAAGAGATCTGGTTGTTTAAAAGTGCGTGGCACCCCTTAACTCTCTCTCTCTTGCTCCCTCTCTCACCACGTAAGACACTTGCTCCCCCTTCACCTTCTGCCATGATTGTAAGCTTCCTAAGGTCTCACCAAAAGCCAGGTAGATGTGGGTGCCATGGTTCCTGTACAGCCTGCAGAGTTATGAGCTAATTAAATCTCTTTTTAATAAATTACCCAGGCTCAGGTATTTCTTTATAGCAACACAAAAACAGTGTAACACAGAAGTAATAATGTTTTTTTAAAATTTATTTCCTGGAAACTAGCAGTAAGTTACCTAATCTATATGCTTTAAGATGGGCTTGGGAGGGTGGAGCAAGATGGCCGTATAGGAACAGCTCCAGTCTCCAGCTCCCAGCGTGAGCGACACAGAAGATGGGTGATTTCTGCATTTTCAACTGAGGTACCAGGTTCATCTCACTGGGGAGTGCCAGACTATCAGTGCTGGTCAGCTGGTGCGGACCGACCAGTGAGAGCTGAAGCAGGGCGAGGCAACGCCTCACCTGGGAAGTGCAAGGGGGAAGGAAATCCCTTTTCCTAACCAAGGGAAACTGAGACACACAACACCTGGAAAATCGGGTAACTCTCACCCTAATACTGTGCTTTACCAAGGGTCTTAGCAAAGGGCACACCAGGAGATTTTATCCCACATCTGGCCCGGAGGGTCCCACACCCAGGAGCCTCCCTCATTGCTAGCACAGCAGTCTGCGATCTAATTGCAAGGCAGCAGCGAGGCTGGGGGAGGGGCGCCCGCCATTGCTGAGGCTTCAGTAGGTAAATGAAGCCGAAGCCGCTGGGAAGCTCAAACTGGGTGGAGCCCACAGCAGCTCAAGGAGGCCTGCCTGTCTCTGTAGACTCCACCTTTGGGAACAGGGCACAGCTGAAAAAAAGAAGCAGAAACCTGTGCAGATGTAAATGATCCTGTCTGACAGCTTTGAAGGGAGCAGTGGATCTCACAACATGGTGGTTGAGATCTGAGAAAGGACAGACTGCCTGCTTAAGTGGGTCCCTGACCCCTGAGTAGCCTAACTGGGAGACATCCCCCACGAGGTGCAGACTGACACCCCACACCTGGCACAGCAGGGTACACACCCGAGATGAAGCTTCCAGAGCAATAATCAGACAGGAACACTCACTGTTCAGCAACATTCTATCTTCTGCAGCCTCTGCTGCTGACACCCAGGCAAACAGGGTCTGGAGTGGACATCAAGCAATCTCCAACAGACCTGCAGCTGAGGGTCCTGACTGTTAGAAGGAAAACTAACAAACAGAAAGGACACCCACACCAAAACCCCATCAGTACCGTCACCAACATCAAAGACCAAAGGCAGATAAAACCACAAAGATGGGGAAAAAGCAGGGCAGAAAACCTGGAAATTCAAAAAATAAGAGCGCATCTCCCCCTCCAAAGGAATGCTGGAAATTGCCAGCAACGGATCAAAGCTGGCATGGAAAATGACTTTGTCAAGTTGAGAGAAGAAGGATTCAGTTGATCAAACTTCTCAGAGATAAAGGAGGAACTACGTAACCAGCACAAAGAAACTAAAAATCTTGAAAAAAGAATGGAAGAATGGATAACTAGAATAATCAATGCAGAGAAGGCCATAAATGAACTGACAGAGATAAAAACCATGACAAGAGAAATACGTGACAAATGCACAAGCTTCAGTAACCGACTCGATCAACTGGAAGAAAGAGTATCAGCGATTGAAGATCAAATGAATGAAATGAACTGAGAAAAGAAGTCTAGAGAAAAAAGAGGAAAAAGAAATGAACAAAGCCTTCAAGAAGTATGGGATTATGTGAAAATAGCAAATCTATGTCTGATTGGGGTGCCTGAAAGTGAGGGGGAAAATGGAACCAAGTTGGAAAACACTCTTCAGGATGTCATCCAGGAGAACTTCCCCAACCTAGTAAGGCAGGCCAACATTCAAATTCAGGAAATACAGAGAATGCCACAAAGATACTCCTTGAGAAGACCAACTCCAAGACACATAATTGTCAGATTCACCAAAGTTGAAATGAAGGAAAAAATGTTAAGGACAGCCAGAGAGAAAGGTCGAGTTACCCACAAAGGGAAACCCATCAGAATAACAGCAGATCTCTCGGCAGAAACTCTACAAGCCAGAAGAGAGTGGAGGCCAATATTCAACACACTTAAAGAAAAGAATTTTCAACCCAGAATTTCATATCCAGCCAAACTAAGTTTCATAAGTGAAGGAGAAATAAAATCCTTTACAGACAAGCAAATGCTTAGAGATTTTGTCACCACCAGGCCTACCCTATGAGAGATCCTGAAGGAAACACTAAACATGGAAAGGAACAACCAGTACCAGCCATTGCAAAAACATGCCAAAATGTAAAGACCATCGATGCTAGGAAGAAACTGCATCAACTAATGAGCAAAATAACCAGCTAACATCATAATGACAGGATTAAATTCACACATAACAATATTAACCTTAAATGTAAATGGGCTCAATGGTCCAATTAAAAGACACAGACTGGAAAATTGGATAAAGAGTCAAGAACCATCAGTTTACTGCATTCAGGAGATGCATCTCACATGCAGAGACACACATAGGCTCAAAATAAAGGGATGGAGGAAGATCTACCAAGCAAATGGAAAACAAAAAAAAAAAGCTGGGGTTGCAATCCTAGTCTCTGACAAAACAGACTTTAAACCATCAAAGATCAAAAGAGACAAAGAAGGCCATCACATAATGGTAAAGGGATCAATTCAACAAGAAGAGCTAACTATCCTAAATATATATGCACCCAATACAGGAGCACCCAGATTCATAAAGCAAGTCCTTAGAGACTTACAAAGAGACTTAGATTCCCATACAATAATAATAGGAGACTTCAACACCCCACTGTCAACATTAGACACATCAATGAGACAGAAAGTTAACAAGGATATCCAGGAATTGAACTCAACTCTGCACCAAGTGGACCTAATAGACATCTACAGAACTCTCCACCCCAAATCAACAGAGTATACATTCTTCTCAGCACCACATCGCACTTATTCCAAAATCGACCACGTAGTTGGGAGTAAAGCACTCCTCAACAAATGTAAAAGAACAGAAATTATAACAAACTGTCTCTCAGACCACAGTGCAATCAAACTAGAACTCAAGACTAAGAAACTCAATCAAAACTGCTCAACTACATGGAAACTGAACAACCTGCTCCTGAATGACTACTGGGTACATAACGAAATGAAGGCAGAAATAAAGATGTTCTTTGACACCAATGAGAACAAAGATACAACATACCAGAATCTCTGGGACACATTTAAAGCAGTGTGTAGAGGGAAATTTATAGCACTAAATGCCCACAAGAGAAAGCAGGAAAGATCTAAAATTGACACTCTAACATCACAATTAAACGAACTAGAGAAGCAAGAGCAAACACATTCAAAAGCTAGCAGAAGGTAAGAAATAACTAAGATCAGAGCAGAACTGAAGGAGATAGAGACACAAAAAACCCTCCAAAAAATCAATGAATCCAGGAGTTGGTTTTTTGAAAAGATCAACGAAATTGATCGACCACTAGCAAGACTAATAAAGAAGAAAAGAGAGAAGAATCAAATAGATGCAATAAAAAATGATAAAGGGGATATCACCACCGACCCCACAGAATTACAAACTACCATCAGAGAATACTATAAACACCTCTACGCAAATCAACTAGAAAATCTAGAAGAAATGGATAATTTCCTGGACACTTACACTCTCCCAAGACTAAACCAGGAAGAAGTTGAATCCCTGAGTACACCAATAGCAGGCTCTGAAATTGAGGCAATAATTAATAGCCTACCAACCAAAAAAAGTCCAGGACCAGACGGATTCACAGCGGAATTCGACCACAGGTACAAGGAGGAGCTGGTATCATTCCTCCTGAAACTATTCCAATCAATAGAAAAAGAGGGAATCCTCCCTAACTCATTTTATGAGGTTAACATCATCCTGATACCAAAGCCTGGCAGAGACACAACAAAAAAAGAGAATTTTAGACCAATATCCCTGATGAACATCAATGCAAAAATCCTCAATAAAATACTGGCAAACCAAATCCAGCAGCACGTCAAAAAGCTTATCCACCAAGATCAAGTGGGCTTCATCCCTGGGATGCAAGGCTGGTTCAACATACCCAAATCAATAAATGTAATCCAGCATATAAACAGAAGCAAAGACAAAAACCACATGATTATCTCAATAGATGCAGAAAAGGCCTTTGACAAAATTCAACCGCCCTTCATACTAAAAACTCTCAATAAATTTGGTATTGATGGAATGTATTTCAAAATAATAAGAGCTATTTATGACAAACCCACAGCCAATATCATACTGAATGGGCCAAAACTGGAAGCATTCCCTTTGAAAACTGGCACAAGACAGGGATGCCCTCTCTCACCACTCCTATTCCACATAGTGTTGGAAGTTCTGGCTAGGGCAATCAGGCAAGAGAAAGAAATAAAGGGTAAGTCAAATTGTCCCTGTTTGCAGACGACATGATTG
Source organism: Piliocolobus tephrosceles (assembly GCF_002776525.5). Classification (NCBI taxonomy): domain Eukaryota; kingdom Metazoa; phylum Chordata; class Mammalia; order Primates; family Cercopithecidae; genus Piliocolobus; species Piliocolobus tephrosceles. Next base: position 119,140,506 of record NC_045438.1, on the reverse strand, counting down.
TATATTTAGAAAACCCCATCGTCTCAGACCAAAATCTCCTTAAGCTGATAAGCAACTTCAGCAAAGTCTCAGGATACAAAATTAATGTGCAAAAATCACAAGCATTCTTATACAGCAGTAACAGACAAACAGAGAGCCAAATCATGAATGAACTTCCATTCACAATTGCTTCAAAGAGAATAAAATACCTAGGAATTCAACTTACAAGGGATGTGATGTGAAGGAACTCTTCAAGGAGAACTACAAACCACTGCTCAGTGAAATCAAAGAGGACACAAACAAATGGAAGTACATACCATGCTCATGGACAGGAAGAATCAATATCATGAAAATGGTCATACTGCCCAAGGTAATTTATAGATTCAATGCCATCCCCATCAAGCTACCAATGAGTTTCTTCACCGAATTGGAAAAAATTGCTTTAAAGTTCCTATAGAACCAAAAAAAGAGCCTGCATTGCCAAGACAATCCTAAGTCAAAAGAACAAAGCTGGAGGCATCACGCTACCTGACTTCAAACTATACTACAAGGCTACAGTAACCAAAACAACATGGGACTGGTACCAAAACAGAGTTATAGACCAATGGAACAGAACAGAGCCTTCAGAAAAAACACCACACATCTACAGCCATCTGATCTTTGACAAACCTGAGAAAAACAAGAAATGGGAAAAGGATTCCCTATTTAATAAATGGTGCTGGGAAAATTGGCTAGTCATAAGTAGAAAGCTGAAAATGGATCCTTTCCTTACTCCTTATACGAAAATTAATTCAAGATGGATTAGAGCCTTAAACGTTAGACCTAATACCATAAAAACCCTAGAAAAAAACCTAAGTAATACCATTCAGGACATAGGCATGGCAAGGACTTCATGTCTAAAACACCAAAAGCAACGGCAACAGAAGCCAAAATTGACAAATGGGATCTAATTAAACTAAAGAGCTTCTGCACAGCAAAATAAACTACCATCAGAGTGAACAGGCAACCTACAGAATGGGAGAAAATTTTTGCAATCTACCCATCAGACAAAGGGCTAATATCCAGAACCTACAAAGAACTCAAACAAATTTACAAGAAAAAAACAAACAACCCCATCAAAAAGTGGGCAAAGGATATGAGCAGACATTTCTCAAAAGAAGACATTCATACAGCCACAGACACATGAAAAAAAGCTCATCATCACTGGCCATCAGAGAAATGCAAATCAAAACCACAATGAGATACCATCTCACACCAGTTAGAATGGCAATCATTAAAAATTCAGGAAACAACAGGTGCTGGAGAGGATGTGGAGAAATAGGAACACTTACACTGTTGGTGGGATTGTAAACTAGTTCAACCATTGTGGAAAAGAGTATGGCGATTCCTCAAGGACCTAGAACTAGAAATACCATATGACCCAGCCATCCCATTACTGGGTATATACCCAAAGGATTATAAATCATGCTGCTATAAAGACACATGCACATGTATGTTTATTGCAGCACTATTCACAGTAGCAAAGGCTTGGAATCAACCCAAATGTCCATCAGTGACAGACTGGATTAAGAAAATGTGGCACATATATACCATGGAATACTATGCAGCCATAAAAAAGATGAGTTCGTGTCCTTTGTAGGGACATGGATGAAGCTGGAAACCATCATTCTCAGCAAACTATCACAAGAACAGAAAACCAAACACCTCATGTTCTCACTCATAGGCGGGAATTGAACAATGAGATCACTTGGACTCGGGAAGGGAAACATCACACACCAGGACCTATTATGGAGAGGGGAGAGGGGGCAGGGATGGCATTGGGAGTTATACCTGATGTAAATGACAAGTTGATGGGTACTGACGAGTTGATGAGTGCAGCATACCAACATGGCACAAGTATACATATATAACAAACCTGCACATTGTGCACATGTACCCTAGAACTTAAAGTTTAAAAAAAAAAAAAAAAAAAGATGGGCTCATTTTTGAGCACCTAAAATTATCTTATGGGCAGCTGAGCAGGGCTGCATATAACTTATTTCTCAACTGCATTACCGTTCTAAAGCTAAGAAGATCCCCTGGTGTTATTGTTCAGTAGCTAAAGTAACTATACAGAATGGAGACCTAGGTCTCTAGCTGCTCATTCCACTCTTCTGCAATACTGAGGGTTTTGATTCATTTCTCCTGATGGTCAGAACTTGGAATCCGAAAACTTCAGAACTTGGAATCTGAAAACTTAAAGATATAAACCTTAAAAATTAATGAGTTAAAAACAGTGTAATAGTCCACAACTCACTGCCATGTATGACCCAGTGCAAACAAGGAAATCTAGATGACTTAATTTACTTTCATCAGGGTACATAACAATCCCTGTTTTACTATTGTTTTTTTTTCTTTTTAGTCCAAAGGCGGGTCATATAGACACACACTTACTTGGAAGTCTCCTCTCAAGGGGGTTGCTCTCTGTCATATCACAATACTTTGAAAAAGTTCTGGCATTTTGTGCAGCCTCTTCACTCCAACTCTGTAGTGGAAAGAAAAAAAAAAAGCACATGTTCCAATTAATATTTTCATAAGATTCTAATTTACTGTTTCTAATAATCCATGAGATATAATATCTTCAATTGTATCAACTAGAAATGTAAATAATGAGATTACTATTAAATGTTCTAGTAGAAAGAGAAAGACAACAATTTCAATTTATTATGTTGGCCCTTGAATTCACAAATTCAAAATTTGGTAATTACATTCAGAGAGAGATTCTCTCACAGATGTAGTAGAGACTTTAAGTAAATGCTTCCAGGGAAACAGACCAGAGTTACCTAGTAATTTATTTGTAGTTTAAACTCAGACATGTTATTTTATCTCTTTGAATCTCAGTTTATCCGTCTGGAAACTGTTACCTGTAATTTATGCCCAAAGATTTGTTCAAATGTGATAATCCAAGGAATACAACTAAGATGTGATAAATCTTATGTATTGAATAAATGATGGCTGTGATTAGAAGCAAGTACACAGTCACATTTACATCTAAAATTATGAATAACAAAAATGAAAGCTAACTCCACATGCCAGAATCTGTCACCAATTTTGTGTGTATCTTCTCTCACTTTAACCTCATAGCAACTCTACAAAAGAGATAATATTATATCCATTTGTAAATACGGTAACTAAGGCACAGAGATGTTAAGTAACTTTTAGGGGGTCACACTATAAATAATTGACAAAATAAGAATTTGAATCCACTTAGGATGGCTTTAGAGTATGTGTTCTTGAATCTCAGTGTGCATCCACTATGCTGAGTTGAAGCATTTGGTCAGGTATGAGTAAGTAACAGCTATTCTCCCAATGCAGAAAGGGAGAAATTCTGCATCTGTAGGTGTCACATTCTGTGGTAAACGATCTCCCTAACATTCTTCTATCATTGTGGTGTATATGAAACTGCCCAATTTTTACAAAGAACGGAGCCTATGAACATTTGTCTTATCTGAGTTCCTTTGTCAGGAAACCCACCATCAGGCCCCCCAGGTGGTAGCAGGGAACTGAGGCTTTCCTGATCACCGCACCTGGGCAAGGAGACACAGCTACTGCCTGTTGACCAGCTCCTCTTTCTTGTCCCTCCTGTTTTCCGTCCCTCCTATATAAACCTGTAACTTTGGTTGGTTAGGGAGAGGGAAGGATTTGACAGGCTGACATCACCCACAACAAAGTCTTTCTTCTCAGGCAATGGGCAATACTCATCTTGTGACTGGCTTTCTGTGCTGCAAGCAACTATACCTTGGCTGAACCCCTGGTGTTCAGCAGCATATACATCCATTTAAAAGAATACCCTTATATGTGCATATAACACATTGCCAACAGAAGGTGTAGAGTCTGTTTTTACTATAAGTTTTTATGTAAATCATTCAGCTACTCTTTAGACTGTTTGGAGGACATTCATTTTCAGTATCGTCCTGAGCATGTAAAGTTTAATTATTATATGTATTTGCTGCCATCTTGTGGTCAACTTTTTGAATTACCCTTGGGGTTGAATTTACTAAACCATGAGACGAATTAAATAACTCATTAGCTTAGCACTGGGTAAAACCATGGTTTTGCAGGTTTTGATCGTTGCAAGCAAAAAAAAAAAAAAAAAAAAAAAAATTTAGTTATGGCTATGTCTAACTGATGAGCAGAAATGACACAACACATCTACCAGCGTATAGGCTCTCTGGGCTGGGGGAATATCATGGCATTCACTAGCAAAGAAAACTTATGGGAATTGGAACTTATCTGGTTAAAATATAGCAGAATGTTTGCACTTTGAAGAAGCTATATAGGACATTACCTCTGATTAATGTCGGTGAGATACTCCTTTTTTGCGACATATTCACAATTAAAATTGAAGTTTGTATTTATGATCGTACCAAAGCTCTGAATTCCAGCTGTAACAAGTGACTCTACTCTGGTTCTAATTGTGTTCAGAAACTATTTTTTTAACAAAATCTCTGCCTGGTAATTGTGGTTAACTCTTCAGTCCTACTGTTTCTTAAATTTGCTGTTGCTACTTCTAATCCTATACATGTCCTATGCATTGTTTGTGGAGCAGCTGAACCCTCATATTTCTTTTGAAATATTTCTCAGTTTTACTGGTACACTTACTTTTATCATCTTGTTGACATTTCATAACTTTGTACCTTAGCACTTGAATATATGTATTCTTATATTGTTTCAGTTTTTCTTCCGTATTTGCCTTTCATCTCCAATCTCCAATCAGAGGCTGTATTTTTCACTTTTCTTTAACCTTGTTTGTACCTCCTAGGTAAACTTATTTGCTCATCTGGCAACCAAGGAATTTGGACTCTACTTCTCCAGCTCCTTGGATCTGGCCCACTTGCATTTTAACCTGGGCCCCAGTTCTTAAGATTTTGAATAAGTTCCTCAATTTTCCTTAGGTTCAGTGTCATAATATGTAAAATGAAGAAAATTGTATTGGAAGAATGAAATGAGCTAATGTAACAAGGTATTCGAAAAATGCCTGTGAATAATAAACACAACATGTATGTTTGCTACAACACCATGCAGGAATGCCTATGAAAGCTATTGATTTTTATCTTTAGTCCAAATACGTCTTTGGATTTTAAAGCAATTAAGAGATAAATCTCAAAATCATTTATGTATTTCCTTGTTTCATCCTCTTCATTATTTGTAAGAGAAAGGTGTTCCTTAGAATCACCCTCCACAGCCTGAACTGTTTCTAACCCTTGTTGCTATAGGCTGGTCCAGGGTTCAAGGAAGCAGGCTGAGGGTGCTCATGAAACTGAGTGATGCTGCTGGATAACAGATGTGAGAGTAATCACCTAAACACCTGAGACTTCCCTAAATTTTTCTTGTAGCAGAGCATAGCAGGTTTATAATGAAAGAATTTCTCTTCCTCTTTATGGGATGCAATGAAGCTGGTGGATAAATTTGCCAATATTTATTTAACTGGCCACATCAACTAACTAGATATCTGGACATTTTATCTCTAGGAAGAGTGTCTTAGCCTCTGGACTACTGCCCAATGAAGACAGCTATGAAATGCACGGACAACTTGTTAATCAATATTTGTCCTATATACTGGCAGCATCAGCATCAGCTGGGAGCTTGTGGTGGTCTCCAGGTCAGATCCCCTGAATCAGAATATCAGAGAGTGGGGCCCAAGAAAGTGTGCTCTACTAAGTTCTTCAGGTAATTCTTGAGTACATTAAAGGCTGAGAAGCACTGTCTTAAGAGTTCTGAGGAATGAAGCGAGGCTGGCTGAGCTCTGTCCTTGACTAACCATATAATCATCAGAAAGTTACTTACCTTCTCTGGGTCTCTGTTTCTTCCGCTACGTAAAATATTTGTTGTGAAGATAAAACCTTCAGCACTTTGAAAGTGCGTAGAACTTGACAAAAACTCAGTAAACACCACTACTATTATTGCCATCATGGTTGTTGCTATTGTTCGATCTTACCATCTTCAGCATGTTGCTGGCTGGTGGAACTACTCCTCTTCTGAGGGCGTTGTGTATATTAACGATCTCTTGTTGTACATTTGGCAAGTCAGTGACGAGCTTATTAAATTGGTCTTTAGCTGATTTCCTCTGTTACCAGAAAAATATTAATTAGTGTTACTTCTTTTAAGTGGAATTTGTCACATATATTTTGCAGACCTATAGGCAATGCAAATTTATAGTTTCTATTAAACAGTGATTTATAGCATTTTCGAATTTATAGTGTCTCATTATATTGGATTCTGTTTCTCCAGGACTAGTTTTGAGGATTTCTGAACATCAGGATGACCTTACATTAGTCTTCAGAATAATGCACTGGTTATCCTGTGATTAGGGTTTTTCCAGGTTCATACTTTGGACCATGATGAAGCACTTTTTATTGGGCAGTAAGATCCACAAAGGAAGATATCTTCAAAGCACGCCTGTTACTTACTTCTCTGGCTTATTCTCCACACCTCCCACCCTGCAACAACTGTATCTCTGCTTCCCAAATAAACTACTTCCACTGGAACCCTTGTCTAGTGGTGTGTGTCTGGGAGAACCCAAACTAAGAAATTCATTACTGAGGACAAAGCCACAAGTGCTATCAACACAAATTCTGTGTCTTCTTCCTGTTCATATGAGAAAATATCAATGCTCTCAAGTGTATGTGTGAGAGAGTATAACATAGAATTCAAATTCAGCCTACAATCTTGAATTTGTGACTGTTCTTTTCATTTATTTATTTTTTATTCTGAAACTCACTAAGAAGAAAAATACATGACCAAAGTATTTAGTTTAGTATTAATCACTATAAAGAGCATTATTGTGTGTGTGTGTGTGTGTGTGTGTGTGTGTGATATCACATGTACTTCATACCTTTTTAAAAAAATGTGGCAGAACGAATGTACTATAATGTGAGGGGTGTCTGTTGCTTCCTTAGTACCACATGACCATCAGCACAGTTTATGAATGGGTAAGATCTAGCACTATAACTTACACAAATAAAGAAGTATTCACTGTCATTTATATCAACAGTTTAGGGTATGGAGAGAAAACTTAAATATGGAATTCAGAAGACTCCTCTACAGACTGTCTCTATGGACATATTCACACGGTGTTATTTTTTTCTCACATTGCAAGTCACTCTGATTTGGACTGGAGGAAAGGCTGAGGACCCACATGGTTCCACATACTATTTCCAGATTACAACTCTCCTTGCTCCTCTGAAAACCTTTGCGGTATGGAAACTCATGACATTTGCCTCTCACACCTCATTCTTGAACATTTATTTAACATCTTATCATGGTTTTTTTTTTTTTTTTCCTACTTCCTCTCTTTCCTGGAAATTGTGTTTCCTGAAACGAATTCATCTTTTCCACTCAGATTTCTGAAGTCAACTCAAAGGACTTTAATGTCCACATGGATGAATCCAACCCTTTGATGTCTCAGGCCCTTAAAATCTTCCTCCTCTAGACTTCTCCTTCAATCCTCTTTATCCTCACTTTAATGGTCATCAACTGTATCTCACTACATCCCAAAACATCATACCTCTCAAATCACCTGGTCAAGCATTTCCCTGCCTGATCAGAATTTCCTGTTCTTGCCACAGTCAGACATTCTGACTGTTCTTCAATATAATTGAGCCTGCTAATTCATTCTTCATTTTCCCTACTAGCCCTCTCTTGTCTTTCCTTTCATCTCTATCTGTGTTCTCTATTTTCACAACTCTCCTTTTGCAATATTTAATCTTTTGTGTGCACACCATCATCTAGAAATGCCTACCTAAAACACCCCAACTTTGGATGAGACTGACAATTCTCCTGCCTGCTCCATCAGCTGAGCATTGCCAGAAAAATGTCTCAAAAAACAACACAACACATATCTGCATGACCCCAAATCAGTAAGATTGACCTCAAACAGTTCCTTAATTCTGCTAATCAATTCTAATGAATTGTTTGATTAACTCACTCTGTCACTCTCCACATTATTGTAGAACTTTTGCACTCTCCTCTATTCACAACTACCTTCTCTCAACAGATTGTGAAACATCCTTCTTCCCTCAGTAAAGAGAAGCAATCAGAGGGCAGCTGCTTCAACTGTCTTACCCAGTCTGTCAATCTACCTGTATCTGTCCCCTTTCTTTCCTCTTCTTCTGTGGTACAAGTGAATGGGTCATTCTTTCTAATCTTTCTAAGGCTCAACTCTCCAACAGTGTTATTCAGTCCATTCTCTTCTACCTTTACCCCAAAATCTTACATTATTTTTCATTTTGTTTGCTGTCAGCCACTCTTTCTTTTCTTGGCCCTTCCCAGTCCTGTTTATTTATGATTATGCAGCTTATATCTTTTTTTGAGAAGAAGTCTTGCTCTGTTGCTTGGAGTGGAGTGCAGTAGCATGATCTTGGTTCACTGCAGCCTCTACCTCCCAGGCTCAAGTGATTCTCCTGCCTCAGCCCCCCAAGTAGCTAGGATTATAGGCATGCACCACCATGCCTGGCTACATGCTGCTTATATCTTAAAATAAATAAACAAGCAAACATCTCTTCGTTTACCTCACTTTCCCATTCAACTATTGTTCTCTGTCTCTGCTCTCTTTCCCTATCTGTATTCTGGAAAATATTGCCAACTCTGGCTGTCTACAATTGCCCAAGTAATAGAGCCTTGCATTTACCTCCCCCCATTTTTTCAATAATATGTTCTCTATCCTAGGTGTTCCACCTCCCCTGCTGCTTAGGCATTAGGCAATGTCTGGAGAAATTTGAGGTTGTCATATGGGCATGATAAGGGGAGACAAGATTGCCATCTTATGAATAGAGGGCAAGGATGCTGCTGCTAAATTCCTACAAGGCCCAGGACAGCCCTCCCTACAACAAATAATTATCTCATACAAAAAGGTAATGAGGTTTAAGTTGGGAAACGCCTCCATTAAAAATACTCCTATTAAGGACTCTGACAAGCTCAATTTGCATATGCAATATTGTTTTAATGACTTTATTCTACTTTGTTTATTGGCAGCTGACTCCTCTCACTAAGCTTTCAGTGTAGAAATAGTCTTTCCTTTGGTGTGAGGAACAAAATACTCTATTTTTCTCTTTCCTTTCAGACTTCTCTGTTTCTTTCACCTGGACTGATTGTGGCTACTGTCTAGCTCTCCGCTGGCCTTCCTGAATCCACTAATGCTTTACTACATCTATATTCTCTGTTCCACTCCTTAATCCATTCTTTCCTAATCCAGTCTCCAGTCATCATTCAGAGCAAAAATTTTAAAACATAGACACAATGGAGTCACTTTACTGTTAAAAGTCTTCAACAGTTTACCATTCATAGAAAGAGAAACTAAAATCTTTAACAAGGCTTTTGAATATTCTGTTTATTCTCAGCCTCTATCTAGGATATGTGCCCTTATCCCTGCTGTAGTCACAGTAATTTTTTTCTTTTTTTAGTTATCTGAATGTGCCAGTTTCCTTCCTGCCATAGAATATTTGCCCATGCCTGTACCTTTGATAGTACACCTTGTTCGTTTGCAAGGTCAACTTATTCTTCAGATCCCAGGTGTACCATGTGCTCAGAGAAGTCTCTAATTAACTCAGAGAAGATTCAGCCTTCCTGTTACCTGATCACAACTCTCTATAGTTTTCCTCAAGAAAACTATTTGTGTAACATCTACCAGATTGTCGTGGAAAACTACCTATATAAAAAGTAAAAACAATTTCTGTTAAATTAGATGCTTAATATCCCAGCAAACACTGCCACTTGTGGAAGTTTAAAATACAATTCAGGTCTGGTGGTTAGTCCATTTGATTTCTACCTGGAATCTGAAAAAAAGAAAGCATAATACTATTTTTGTTGGCAAATTGGAACACATTATTTACTTTAACTGGGACTCATGTTTAAAGTTTATGTAATAAATTTGTGTTGGGGGCTTAATTTATCTTCTTGTTTAAATTTAAAATTCTTAAGCCTTTATTTTATGACCAAACTGTCTACAAAGTGTATGAAAATATTCTAATAGTTCTCTGTTATAAAGATTAAACATATTGTTTTATCAATGCCTTCTACTTTTTCTTTTGTATTCTTGGTCAAAAGCGGATTGGGTATAGTTTCCCTTGGATGGGTGGAGTTCTACTTATCTACTCTTTGCTCTGGACTTTTAACTAGCGATGCTAATTTCATCTTTCACATGACAATCTGGGTTAGGCTATTTCCCAGAACTTGGCCTAAGTGGTCTAGACAGCCTAGTACTAGGTCTTGATGGCAAATATATGTTTCTGACTGTTTGCCCTTTTCCCGTTCCTCTGGAATGGTGGCTACACTTCAGATTAGCTTTTTCTTTATTATGAAGCACGAAGATCACCCTTCCACACTGGGGAAGTAAAATGGTCAGAGAATCAGAGGGAAGGAAGAAGTCTTGTTTAGGACTCTAATTCAGGACACTAATCCCAACTTACTGGAGGATTACTGGGCATTAAACAGGAGCCCCACCTAGTCTCTCTTTGGGGAAGAGGAGTGAGTAATAGGATCCAAATACCAAACCAACACCCTAATAGCCTACTGCATATGGATTTTCTTTCCACAATAAAACTAAGTGCCTTTTATTTCTTACTTCTCTACCTGGCCTATGAAAATATAAAAACTACTCATTTTCTATACCAAGGTTATTTACTTCAGTTTGTCATAAAATTTTGGGTAAATTGAAATATATATTATTTTCTTTATATCATTGAAGTTATTTATGGTGACTATTATTGGCTGATCATAGAATATTATGTCATTGGGTGTTCTACTTCTGTTTTGTGACTGTTAAAGTTATTGTTTTTAATTATTAGTGAGATTAAGGTAGCCTACGGAATTCAAACTGCTAATCAGCTCCTCATGTCGCTCTTTGTGCTGTTGGCACCTTTCCATTTTACATTTAATTTTGATGCTTTAAATTATTGTTATAGTAAAAAATTATATTGCTCATATGCATTCTCAGCTTTTTTCCTATATTATCCAGAGAGGCCACAGTGAAATAGATATGGACCCATGGAGCTAACTGATTAGGTATAATTTCAGGCACTGCCATGTCCTAGTCCTCAGACATTGGCCATATGACTCAACTTCCCTATTCTTTGGTTCTCTCCTTTATAAAATGGTATTAAGATGAATACTTTTCTAACAGGGCTATTGTGAAAACAAAGTGAGTAATGGGTGTAGCAGTCTCACAACAGTGCCTCTGACGTGAATTCTGTTAAAGTGTTAGCTCTTATCTTTATTTAGAAAGTAACTATGAAACCCAACCCTCACATACTTTCATGGACAACATAGGCAGTAAGCAAGTAGCAGCAACCAAAAACAAGAGGTGTTTAATTTCCATCCCTGAAAAGAAAAATAACATAATTTTAGATTATTCTCAATTCATGGGATAACATCTTATAATAAACTTTATTTAAACCACTTTTACATGTGTTTGCAATATTTTCCCTAAAAGAAACCTTTAGGATCCAAACAAGGTTTAATGTGTTAGTCATTAGGACCCAGATAGGAAGGCAGAACTGTTGTTTGAAGGATAGTAGACTCTCAAAAATATAAATTGTTTTAATCCCTGGACCTTTGAATATGTTATATTGTGTGACATAAGGGAATTAAGGTGGCAGATGGAATTCAAACTGCTAAATAGCTAACATTAAAGTAGGGAGATTTTCCTGGAATATCTGGGTGGACCCAATATAATCACAAGGGTATTTAATGTTGAAGAGGAAGTCAAAAGAGTCAATGTCAGTGATGAGCATGAGACAGACTTGACCAGTCATGCTGAATTTGAAGACAGAGGAAGATACTGCAAGCTAAAGAATATGGATAGCCTCTGGAAGTAGGAAAAGGTAAGGAAACAGATTCTCCCCATAGAGTTTCCCTGTTGACATCCTGATTTTAGCCCAGGAACACCTATCTGAATTTCTGACCTCCAGAACAGTAGGATAATAAACCTATATTTATTTTAGAACATTCAATTTATGATAACTTGTTATAGTAGCAAGAGGAAACTAATATAAGAAACGGAAAGATTATATTTAAACTCTCCATCAGCTACAAAGAAGAGGAGTAATTTGGTACTACTAATTTATGTAAGTGACTTAGAGACATTCCATAATATCTGATCATCTTGCTAATCACGGTTGTGATTATGAGTCAAACAAATCAGAGCTAATATACCCTCTCCTTTCTTTTTAGTTAATATAACTAGTTAACTCTAGGATATTAATAAGTATAGATTATTGAATTTGGTTGGCACCTTCTTTTCACCATCTGCGAAGTTTATTTCTGAATTAATCCTGCTGTGTGAGAAGCAAAAAAGGCTAACAGTTTGGCCCTCATTTTACAAAAGCAAGCACTTTTGAAGACAAGTTGCCAGATTTGTGCAGAATAATACAGGGCAGACAATTACTCGTGCTTTTCCCCCCAATGATGTAGTTTACCACTGCTCTCACGCTTCCCATGTTGACTGCCAGACATGCTCAATATGAAAGAGAACTCTCTAAATCAATTCTTTCAGAGAACATACACATGTAAACAATCTCACCTTTATCATTCTTTTTTGTCTATTTCCTTGCCTTTCTCTCTCGCTCCAAATGTTCATATAGCCTCACATTTGAAGATTTATCGTAATATGGTGACACAGATGATAAAAATCCCTTTTTCTTGCTAATCCTCAAAAAATCTAGTAAAGCAGACAATATTAACCCTGAGGTAACTGAAAAAAAAGGTAAAATAAAAGGAAGATTCTGAGGGGAGGGACTTCAAGAGAGATAGCTGACTAAGCATCTGGCACTTGCCTTCTCCACAAAGAAGAACAAAAATAAGGAGTAGATAATTAAATTCCAAATAGACCATCTAGTATTCAACAGATAAGTGACATGAAACACCTAAAGCAAGGAGGGAGAGAAAAATAAGGCAGTCTGCTCAGTTGAGATTGTCTGGGAGCCTGGAAAGACTCCTTAATGTATGGAAAGGGTAAGAGAGTGACCCCCACTAATGCACATTTTCATCACGGACTTCTGCATCCTAGCCATTGGGATGCCTCTAGACCCTCACAGACCCCTCCTCCCCGAGGCTACCAAAGAGTTGCCTGGAGACTGCCCAAAGGCACAGTTCGAGAGGAGAGTTCACGGTGGGTCCCATGGGTTTCACACACCCTTGAGTGCTAGGCAGCTACAGAAGGGTCCTTTATTTAAAGAGATCCTATTCCCAACCAGGCTGCATTCTGCACAGGGTCCCAACAGTCCTTGCATATCCACATCTCTGGAGCCACATTGACATTTCCCACCTGAAGTGTCTGTTGCACCTAGCTGCTGCTGCCAGAGACGATATATTTAACAAGTGCTGAAAGAAAAAAAAAAAAAAAAAAACAGAAAGAAACTTCCACCTATGGATACTATAACCAAGAAAGTTGCCCTTCATAAATGAAAGATTAAAAAAAAGTATATTCCAGACAAGCAAAAGCTAAGGGAATTTGCTACCATTAGACTGGCCCTACTGGTAATGCTTAAAGGAGTCCTACACATGGAAGTGAAAAGATATCTACCATCATGAAAGCACACAAAAGTATTAAACATACTGGTAGAGCAAACACAAATAAGGAAGAGAGAAAACTCAAATGTTATCACTACGTAAAACCAGCTGACCACAATGATAAACAATAAGATAAAAAGGAAACAAAAAATATACAAAACAACCAGAAATTAACTAACAAAATGACATATCAATGATAACATTGAACATAAATGGATTAAATTTTACACTTAAAAAATATAGAGTGGCTAAATGGATTAAAATATAACCCAACTATATTCTATCTATAAGAAACTCATCTCACCTATAAAGACAGATATAGAATGAAAGTAAAGGGATATCAAAAGATATTCCACACAAATGGAAACCAAAACCAAGCAGAAATAGCTATAGTTATATAAGATAAAACAGACTTTAAGTTCAAAATAGCAAAAGCAGACAAAGAATGTCATATGTAATGAAAAAAGGAATCAATTCAGCAAGAAAAAGTAACAATTCTAAACGTATGCACCCAACAATGGAGCACCCAGATATATAAAGCAAATATTATTATATCTAAGGGGAGAGATAAACCCCAATACAATAATAGTGGGGACTCCAACACCCCACTGTCAACATTAGACAGCTCATATAGATAGAAATTAACAAATAAACATTGGATTTAAAATGAATATTAAACTGAAGAAACCTAACAGACATTTATATAACATTTTATCCAACAGCTACAAAGTGCACATTCCTCTCATCAGCACATGAAACATTCTCTAGGATGGACCATATGTTAGAAAACAAAACAAGTCTCAACATATTTTTAAACATTGAAATGATGTCAAGTATCTTCTCTTACTACAGTGAAATAAAACTAGAAATCAATAACAAGAGGAACTTTGGAAACTGTAAAAAATGTGGAAATTAAACAGCAGACTCCTGAATGACCACTGGGTCAAGGAAGGAATTAAGGAGTAAATCAAACATTTTTTTAAACAAACAAACATGGAAATACAGCATACTAAAACCTATGGGGATACAGCAAAAGCAGTGCTAAAAGGCAAATTTATAGTGTCAAACAACTACCTCAAACAAAAGAAAGATTTTAAATAAACACTCTAACAAAGCACCTCAAGAATGGAAAAAAAAAAAAAAAAAAAAAAAGGACAAATCAAACCCAAAACTGGTAGAAGAAATCACAAAGTTTAGAGCAGAACTGGACAAAATAGAGACTTTAAAAAATAATACAAAGGATAAAAAAAGTTGATTTTTTGAAAATGTAAACAAGACTGATAAACCAGTAGGTCAAGTAACCAAGATAAAAAAGAAGAGACCCAAATAAATAAAATCAGAAAAACAGAAGATATTACAATTGTCACTAGAGAAATACAGAAGACCACAAGACAATCATGGATAACTGTATACTAACAACTGAAAATTTTAGAGAAAATGAATGAATTCCTAGAGACATACAACCTACCAAGATTGAACCAGAAAGAAATAGAAACCAAAGCTAACCAATAATGAGTAATGACATTGGATTGTAAGAAAAACTCTACCAATAAGAAAAGTCCAGGATCAGATGATTTCACTGCTGAATTCTACCGAATTTTCAAATATGAACTAACACCTATTCTTCTCAAACTATTCCAAAAAAAATTCAAGAAAAGTAAAGTTGCCCTAATTCATTCTAAGAGGCTGGCATTACTCTGATACCAAAACCAGACAAGGATGCAACAAAGAAGAAATCTATAGGCCAATATCCCTGATGCACATAGATTCAAAGTTCCTTAACAAAATACTAACAAACCAAATCCAACAGCACATGTAAAATATAATAGACAATGATCAAGTGGGATTTATAGCAGGGATGCAAGGATGGTTCGACATATGCAAATCAATAAATGTGACATATCACATTAACAAAATAAAGGAAAAGAACCATATGGTAATCTCAATAGACTCCTTAAAAGCATTTGATAAAATTTAATATCTCTTCCTAACAAAAAACTCTCAACAAACTACGCATTGAAAGAACCTAACTCGGCCAGGCATGGTAGCTCACACCTGTAATTCCAGCACTTTGGGAGGCCGAAACGGGCAGGTCAATTGAGGTCGTGAGTTTAAGACCAGCCTGGGCGACATGGTGAAACCTTGTCCCTACTAAAAATACAAAATATTAGCAAGGCGTGGTGGCATGTACCTGTAGTCCTAGCTACTCAGGAGGCTGAGGTGGGAGAATTAGTTGAACCTAGGAGGTGGAGGTTGCAGTTAGCCAAGATCATGCCATTTCACTCCAGCCTGGGTGACAGAGAAAGACTCCATCAAAAAAAAAAAAAAAGAACATAACTTAACATAATAAAGGCCATATATGACAAATCCACATCTAGCATCACACTAAATGGGCAAAAGCTGAATGTCTTTCCTCTAAGGCCTAAAACAAGACAACATTGTCCATGTTCAGCACTCTTATTTAACATAGTGCTGGGAAGTTCTAGCAAGAGAAATCATGTAAGAGAAAGAAATAAAAGGCATTCAAATTGGGAAACAGAAAGTCAAATTTTCACTCTTTGCAGATGATAATGATCTTATATCTAGAAAACTTAAAGATTCCACCAAATTCTTAGATCTGATAAGTAAGTTAAGTAACTTTGCAAGATACAGAATCAACATGCAAAAATCAGTAGTGTTTCAAATAAAATACCTAAAGATACATTTTACCAAAGAGGTGAAAAACTTTTACAAGGAAAACTGCAAAAGTCTTATGAAAAAAATTGAAAAGGATACAAATAACTAAAAGTAATCCCATGCTCATGAATTAGAAAAGTTAATTTTGTTAATATAACCATAATGTCTAAAGTGATCTACAGATTCATACAGTTCTCATCAAAATACCAGTGTCATTTTCCACAGAAATAGAAAAAAAGTCCTACAATTAAATGGAACCAAATATAGCTTAAATAGCCAAGGCCATTCTGAGCAAATAGAATAAAACCAGTCATGATAGTACCTGAGTTCAAAGTATATTACAAGTCTCTAGTAAATAAAAATCGAGGTATTGCTATAAAAATAGATACATAGAAGAGAGAACCAATAAAATGGAAGAGAGAACCAAGAAATAAACCCGCATACATACAGCCAACTGACTTTTGACAAAGACACCAAGAGCATTCATTAGAAAAAGGACATCCTCTTCATTAATGGTGCAAAAAAATTGGATGCTCATATGCATAAGAATGAAAGTGAACCCTTATTTTTCACCAAATGCAAAAATAAACTTAAAATAGATTAAAGACTTAAACACAAATCTTGGAACTATAAGATTATTAGAAAAAATCATAGGAAAAACTTCAGGACATTGATCTAGACAAAGCTTTTATTATTGAGACCTCAAAAGCACAGACAACAAGAACAAGAATAGGCAAATGGGACTATGTTAAACTAAAAACTTCTTCACAGCAAAGAAAACAATCAACAGAGTGAATGGCAATGTGTTTAATGGAAGTATATATTTGCGAATATTCTTGACTAATATCCAGAATATGTAAGAAATACAAACAACTCAACAGTGAAAAAACAAATAATCCTATTAAAAAGTGTGAAAGGACATGAACAGATATTTCTCAAAAGAAGACATAAGAATGGCCAAAGAATATATGAAAAAATGTTCAACATCACTAATCATCAGGGAAATGCAAATTAAAACAATGAGATATTATCTTGCCCCAGTTAGAATGACTATTATTAAAAGACAAACAATTACAGAGGCTAGTTATGGATGCTAGTGAAAAGAGAGCTCTTATATGCTGTTGGTGAAAGTATAAATTAGTATAGCCACTATTGAAAACATTATGGAGATTCCTATAAAACATGTAAGTAGAAGTACCATGCAATCTAGTAATTCTACTGAGTATATATCCAAAAGAAAATAAATGAGTATATCAGAGGAATACCCATACTCCCATGTTTATTTGAGCACTATTTGCAATAATCAAGATAAGGAATCAATCTAAGTGCTCATTAATGGATGAGTGGATTAAGAAAATGTGGCATATATACACAACAGAATGCTATCAGCCATAAAGAGTAATGAAATCATGCATTTGCAGCAACATGGATAGAACTGGAGGTCCTTAGATTAGGTGAATATGCTAGGCACAGGAAGACAAATATTGTATGTTGTCACTCATATACAGAAGCTGAAAAATAGTTGATCTCATGGAGACAGAGAGTAGAATGATAGATATCAGATACTGGGAAGGGTGTGTGTGTAGGTTAAGGCACATGGGAGTGGATAAAGAGAGGTTGGTTAATGGGTACAAACATACAGCTAGATAGAAGAAATAAATTCCAATGCTTAATAGCAGAGTAGGCTGACTATAGTTAACAACAACGTATTGTGTATTTCCAAATAGTTAGCAGAGAGGACTTGAAATGTTCTCAAAACATGGAAATGATACTCCAGGTGAGGGACGACCCAAATATTCAGATTTGAATATTACACACTCTTTGGATGTAACAAAATATCACATGTGCCCCATTAATACATACACATACTATGTTTCAATAGAAAAGGAGGTTCTGACACAAAGTAGATTAACGTATAGTCACACATTTATATATATACTATACACATCCGTATATATATACTTTACATATATTTATCTCTACATTATATATTTTGCATACATGTGTAAACACATATATATATACCTATACTCTGACATTTTATTATTCATATTAGTCCTCATTATGAGGCTATCTATACTGCTGTTTTTACATTTTCTGAGGGACACTTTTTTGGGGTGATGTGTGCTCATTATCTTGATTGTTATGATGCTTTCATGATTGTACACTTACATGTACCTCAATTGTACCTCAAAAAAGCTGTTATGAAAAGCTCAAGAACTACCCTCCCAAATTTATTTGTTTTCCACCAGATAAAAATTGGTACTGATAATTTAGATTTTGTCTTTCAAGCCTTCTTTTTTTCTTATATACAAATCCAATACTTCGTTGAATTTACACGTAAAAACATAATTTATGTAAAATATTATCTTGCTTTTCTCAGAATTTCCATTTTATTTGGAAAATATGATTAATTTGTAATTTACCTGTGATTTTGATATAACACCAAATCTAGGTAAATTAATCCCAGAACTTATTTTCTGTGCAAGTACTAAAAGCATCCAGAAGAAAACTCATTATGATCTCTTGAGAATGATAATGGGATAATCGGTGTCACCTGGGATTATGGTTACTTTGCATGTTGGCAAATCCAATAAATTCTGATTGATCAAAGTTTAGGGCAACTATGCTAAGGGAAACTGCTAAGAAAGGACCTTAGATTTTTCAGCCCATGTTTTGGCTTGAGGTCAATGAATAGGTAAAATGCATATACTCGAAGTTACACCTTCTCAGAGAAAAGAAGCTGCAAAAAAACAAACAAACAAAAAAAAAAACAAGAGGTCATTATTTTTGTCTGCTTGAGGTCTAAATAGTCACTTGGGGTGACTGAGTCACAATATGAAGGTAAAAGTTAATTATTCAACATCAGCAGTAAATTAAGCATTTTAGAATGAGGATTGAATACAGGAAATTATGAAGGTATCTCTGTTGCCCCAGAATTATAATAGTACAGATTTTGGGCCCTTGGATAATTCCTGGAGGTATGGGTCGAAATTGGGTAGGGCTGAAGGGATGGAAAACTGCAGGAAATAGAGCATTTGGCAAATAGCAAATCTTACTGATGTAAGAAAGATGTAGACATAAAGATTAGAATTGTAGAGCATAGCTCAGAGCTGGAACAGAGGCTGTGAGGGTGGAAATATAAATGGGTCCAGGATAAAAGACCCTGTAGATCCAGACTGAGATACTAAGCCCTAGTCCAACCTCTGGGACTTATCTTATCCCAGTGTTCCAATGGAATAAATTATTCTCTACCGCCTGGAGGATTGCAAATCTAGGAACTAAGTAGGCCATTTCAGCCAAGGAATTCCATAGCTGCTTGAACTCAGGTAAAGGTAGCTCTTCTGAACAGAAGTATTACAGAAGAAGAAGCATTATTCCATTGGCTTTAGCCTAACTCCTTCTTAAGACAATTATTTTATACACAAATGGCAATCTTAAGCCAATACTCTTAAAATATTTTTAGATAATAATACCAGCAACTTGATACATTATTTAAATGTATTTCTTTACCATTTAATTTCAGATTGTATTTCTTGTTGACAAATTTGTAGATCATAAACAACTAAAGGTTAATATTTTGTGAGAGTAAAGATCAAAGATGAGGGAAAAGACTGAGGACAGCTGGGTACTGCCCTATGGCATGCCCTGGGGAATGCACTCTCATTGATTCAATTGTTAGACCATGACCTTCTCAGCACTTACATGAAGAACAGTCCCTTCCTTGCCTTAACCAAAGAAAATACATCTTCTTTTTAATCTTCCTCACCTCAGTGAATCTGTTATTTGTTTAAAAAAGTTACCGAGGTGTAACTTACATATAACATAGCATGCAAGTCTTAAGTGTATAGTTTGATTCATTTACAGCTATGTATATACTAGTGTAACTACTACCAAAATCAATATATAGATGATTTCCAACACCCAAGAAGGTCCCTTGCACCCCTTTTAGTCTGAAGACCCCAAAAGTAAAACCTATCTTGATATAACTAGGATTAGTTTCATCAGTTTTTAAACTTTAAATAAGTGAAATTTTTAATGTCTAATTTTTAATGTAAATAAGTGAAATTTTAAATAAGTGAAATTTTTAATGTCTAATTTTTAATGTAAAATATTTTAATAAATATTTTTAATGTCTAACCTCTTTCACCACTCATTATGCTTATGAGATTCATCCATGCTGCATGTGAAGAAGTTTGTATTTGTTAATAACTGCAGAGTATTCCACTGTATACACACAGAAACAATTAATTTAATCATTATATTAATTATAAGAATTTTTATTATTTTCAACTTGGAACCATTATAAGTAAAACTATGAACATTTTCTCTGTACCTCTTTTAGTAAACACTGTTGTTATTCACTCTGTGTGTGTGTGTGTGTGTATGTATGTATGTATGTGTGTGTGTTTGGATATATACCCCAGAGTGGGATTATTGGGCTGTATGGTACACACATGTTTTCCTTTAGTAGATATTGTCAAATATTTTTCCAAATGAGTTTTATCAAATCATACTCCCGTCAGCTTCATATCCTCACCTATTATCTGTATTCTCAGCTTTTTTCAATTTTATCTATTATGTTTGCGTAATACTATTTCATTGCAGTTTTTAATTTATATTTGTTTAATAACAAGATATTGAGCTTATTTGCATGTGTTTATCAGCCACTTTGATCCCATCTTTTGCATAATCTCCTTCGAATGTTTTTTCCATTGTTGTAATTAGGTTGACTGTTTTTTTCCTTTTTCGCTTGTATGAATTCTCTACATGTTCTTGATAAGGCAATTGTCAAATGTTTTACAAATATCTTCCTTTAGTCTGTGGCTTATGATTTGAACTATCTTAGTTGTAGCTTTTGTTTAAACAAAAGTTTCTAATTCAAATAAAACTAACTAATCTTTATTTTCTTATGTTAGTGCTTATGCATGTGTTGGCATGTGTGTGTTCTATTTAAGAAATTTTGGTTACCCAAAGTTAATGAGTCATAAAGACACTTAGCATTGAAAAATATTGGAGAACAAAGCTGTAGGATTTACAGTACCAAGTATTAAAACTCACTATAATGCTGAAGTCATTAAGACAGAGTACTAGTAGCACAAGTACAGATACATGGACCAATGGCATATTATGTAATTCAGAAACAAATTCGCATACATAGTCACTTGATTTATGACAGTCTCAAATGCAATTGAGTGGGGAAATGATCATTTTTATAAAAGACAGGAGGTCAATGGAATATCTAATAGAGGAAAGATAAGGATTCTGATCACCACCTTCCACTAAAAACAAAAATTATTTCCCTTGAGTTATAGATTTAAACGTGAGTACCATCTTATTTTTACAAATCTAAATGTGCAAACTATCGTATTTGTAAGACATAAATTCCAGCTATTTGATAATTATCTGATATTATTTGAAGTGTGCAGTCACATTTCTTCCAAATTCTCTTGTCTAGTGATTTTCTCTGATTATAGTCAATTTGATCCATTGCATTATATGTAAAAGGTCTTCGTGAAAACGAAAGGAAAGCACTTGGTAGAGGTTTTGGAATATATTACTAAAGGTAAGATTTCCATAAGTGGTTTTGGGGAGAATAATTCAGAGAGTACAAAGCATTAATGGGATTGAGATAGAAACTGGAAAGGGAGTGAGGGAGCAAGAAGGGCACAAAGGGAAGTTGTTGAGAAAGGCTGAGGTCAGGTGGGGCACAAAAGTTGTGTAATTTACGAATCCAAGACCTAGCATGAAGACCCTGGAGACTTGAAGAAAGAGGGAGACTGGCAGATGGAAAGACTGCAGAAAGGAGTTTGGACAGCTTAAAATCCTGGCCGCTGGGGCCCACCACTGAGTTCTCAATTTCTCCTTCATGCTGTCTTGGTTCTGATAGAGGCTGCCTTACAGTCTTTGTAAAACAAATCTTTTATCGCCATTATCCATTAAATGTCTAGCAACTCTCCAAAATAAAATGTCAAGTTACAAAAGAGACAGAGGAGCATTACCTGTTTGACTATGGCCCCTTAATACTGGCTAATTCTTTTGGCAGCATTTTCAATATTTCATGAAACAAAAGATGCCTACCTTGTCATTTTCAGATCTATATAACCACATGGTAATTGTCCCTACATGAAAAAATGTTTCTTCTAAGCCCTCCCCAAGAAGTTCATGAGAATGAACTCAACATGTAATAATACTTTGTATTTGTATAGTATATTTTAGCTTATAAACTCCTTTATTAAAAGCATGGAGATAACTAACATTTACTTTTAGATCACAATAGTATTAGAATAAAACATTGCATGTAATTTCATTTAACATTATAGCAGTGCTATTGGGTAGTCACTTATGAATCTTATTTTCAAATAAAGAAACGGACAAAGATATAATATAACTTACCCAAGTCCACACAGCTTGTAAATTTGTGTCCTAACAAGAACCCAGCCTTTCACTATGTAGTGTACTCGGGCTTTTAAATGACAGTACACGGGGGAGATTTGTTCAATGAGGCAGTCAGTACAAGGTACGTGCCTCTAACAGATCAAGGGATTTACAGTGGACACTGGATATGAATACATGATAATCAGAACAAATCTAGAGTCTGTGAAGATTACAAATGATGATTGTGGGGACATTTCTAGTTCGTAACCCAGGCAACATCATCAATGAACCTCACCAATTTTAAACGTTTACCTTGGGAACAAACTGCAAAGATCAGTTGCATGATTCGGCAGAGCCACAATCAGATAACAAAGGTCACTGTAAGGGAAAATGACTTGCTGGTCCAGAAAAGGGTAACAACTTCTCAGCTTTATTAAATTCATTCAGTAATTATTTATTGAGGTCTTAAGATGATTTATGCTCTCTTCTAGATCTGAAGATACATAGAATAACCAAACATATAAACTACGCAATCTTATGGAGTTTGGTAACTGTTCTATAATGTGTCACATACTTGGAGAGGTTCTGGGAATGAAAAGATACTCAATTTTCCTAAGAACTTCCTGGTTAAAAGGAAAACTATCTGCAGTTTGGGAGAATTCTAATAGAGATTTGTCCAGAAACAATGTGGAAGCAACTAACTACCTTGAGAGGTCTAGAAATACTGAACACTAAATTGTAAAACACTAAAAATTCCAGATATCGTTTGAGTCACATGATGAGAAATAAACAGGACATTTAGAACAAAGAAAGAAATATCACACAGACAAAAATCACAAAGAGAATAGAAAATTTACTCTGAAACTAGGTGTAATCACATGTTGTTGACTTGTCTTATTATTCTGAAAACTTGGGAAATGTTTGTATATGTGAGTGCATGGTCATTTATATTGAAGTCTCTACATAGCTTACTGGCATGTTTTTAAAATTATGAATTAAGTTTTTGTTCTTTGTAAGAAAGAATACATTATTATTTAATAAAAAATATTTTTCTTATGTCTTGCTTAAGAAAGGGCAATTGAATATCTAAAAGGAAAGAGTAAAAATAAGGAAAGAAGTGTGTAGTCATAAGTTATTTTGTGTTAGTTCTGGGGTGATGGTTAGGAAATAAAAATTAAAAGAAAGATCAGAGGCTCTTAAGATAGAACTTTCTGGTCTTGCTAAAGTATATAATGAATGTCCAGAAAACCATCTGCAGGAAAGGAGAACTAAACATCACTAAAAGTTGCTCACCTACAGCCAGAAGAATTTTTTTTTTTTGTTTGAGGGAGAAGGCGTTAATTTAAAAACATACCAAAGCTTATCTGTAAAGTCTTTCATAGATAAGATGAATTATCTTTAGCTTAACTTTAATTGACTTTAAATAATTTTACATGATCTTGAAATTAACACTTATAAATTATTGAGCAACTTTCTCCAACAAATTGCATTGTAAAAAGAAAGCTGGAAAAGAATGCTGTTACTTCACCACACCAGCATGGTTTATATATTGGAAATGTATAATTGTCATTTATTTCTTGCTAAACTGCTGTTTATAAAGGAGAGTGTTGATTCAACATCAAGTGAAACTTAATTGCTTTGGTTTTATCTGTTGGTCCTGTCAATTCCTGGCATTGCTCTACCCAACACAATGCTGTCTGTATTTATAGCACTGATGTCTTCATATAGAGTTGTTATCCAGCTTCAAATATGGTTTTAAAAGAATTTAGGAAGTGTTGGAAAGTGAAGAATAACTTGATTTGCATGTGAGTCCCAAACATGGGTGCCAGTTGGCTGTTTCTGTTCATAAATTTCCTATTTTCATAGATTGTTCTCTTTCTGTTTAAGCTTTTTAGCATAGTAGGAAATTATCTACAATAACTTTTTTTCCCTAAAATAAAAATCTGACACATTTATCTAGCATATAACAACATGATAGAATATTTCTACTCGGATTATCCCAGAACACTCTTCAGAGATAAAGGCTAATTTGCTTACAACCACATCTTGTTTGTCTGAATATATCCATATTAAAAAGAACCTTTATATCAATCATTTATTCAGAGATTGGCTAACAAAAATTTTATAAACCACATACAAATAATACATATTGAAGGAAGCATTCATGTGTTAAATGTGATTTTAAAATCATATTTGTAAAATAATTGTTGCATATATTCTAGCTGTGGCTTTATTCTAATTATCCACTGGACACAGACATCCTCTCCTCTCCCTTCACTTTCTCCATGACTGAACTCTTACCTACAACAATCTCATTTGTGTCTGATTGCTTCTTCACACCACTCAGTAAAATTGTGCTTATGCTTCAAAGTCCTCTGTGTTGCAAGGGCTCAATGACTCCAGACTTGCTCAGAATCTCAGGCCAAAAAGTACTCTAGACTTTAACAAATTCAAACTTATGTTGCACATAAAATAAAGCCAAAGTCAGTTTTTGAATTTGAATTTTAAGAACCTTGGGAGATTAGTGGCCCTTTGAAAATTTCCCCCTTTTATTCTACAATTTGCAGCCTCTCCTGTGTTCTTGTATCATTTGCTCAGGAGTAGATAACTGCCAAGTTATAAAGATAACCAGAAGCCCTGTGGAAAGGCCAATCTGGAGAGCAACTAGGGCCTCCCACCAATCAACAGTACCAACTTGCGGGTCACATAAGTAAATCAATTTGGAAGCAGGAAAGTCATCAGAGACATAAATGTCTGCAGTCTCAACTGACAACTGATTGCAATCAATGAGGCACCATAAACTAAATGTGCTCAGTCAAGCCATCCTTGAATTACTGATTCCCAGTCCAAGAGACAACATTTATTACTTTAAATCATTGAGCCTTGGGATTATTTATTATGAGAAGTAGATAGGTAAAACAAAGTTGAATAGAAAGATAAATGTATATTGACTTTCACTCTGATTATGAAAGCTACCAATTGTAGAGTCATTGAGCCCTTGCAACATAGAGAACTTTGAAGCATAAGCAAATCTCAGGATATATTGCTTAATTTTTAAAAATAAATGCAATTTAATTTGATTAATGATCAAATACTAAGAATCAATATTTAGTCTTCATAAATTTTTAGTTTACACTTTGGCAGTCAGTCCCTGACATAAAGCAACCAACCTAAAATTACCTTATGTATCCTCATGGTAGGCTATTTTTCCTACCTAGAGAATATAATACTTGAAATCATTTCTCACTATGCACACTCAAACTTAATTTTGATAATTAAGAATGAAGTTTACATTATTCATCAACAAAATGGAGCCAAAGGAACAGAGTTCTTTATGGAACTGGTCATATTAAATGTGAAGGAATGTTAATTCTTTCAAGATTATGTATTGCTTATATTACTGGTGGCAACAGTTCTACCTGTAGTGAAATTATTAGCAGTAGGAGATAAAATATTTAAAGTTGTTTTTAAAGCTCAGTACCTACACTTAACAAAAATATAAACTTGACAACCCATTTGACCTCCAGATTTTATTTCCTAGTTTCATTTCAGTGAATCAGAGCCATAAAGGTGAGCTTCTAATATATTTTAAGGAGTGTTAAACTGATAGACACAAGCAAATATCTGTGTATGACTGAAAATTCCTAATTAGTTGATTGGTTTAAATACATTCTTCAACCCACAGATACTTCAATTTTCTTATTTTAAAATATAGAAATTAGGATATATGCTCTTCAAGTATTCCTTCTGAATTAATATACCATGTTGAATTTTAGTTTTCTCTGTTGTTCCAGAGTTAGAAAAAATAAATAAGCAAACGAGGAGGAAGACATTTTCAGTCAATAACAGAACCTTGGCAAGCCAGAAACCTAATGTTGTTATTACTATTAATGACAGATCATCCTTCAGTAGTCATTGAATAATAAACATGGTAATTCTGAATAATATTAGAACTAAAATGGTTATATAGTTTCTTAAGGCAAGTACTGGCACCTAATGCTGTAAAACATTTAGAAAAATAGACCCAATTGATTTCAGATAACTAAAAACACTCAGAAAAATCATGATATTTTCCTTTCATATTCTTCCAGAGTAGTTCAAATCATAACTGATAATGTGCAAAGAGTAATGACATTTGATTTTGAATGTAAATGTTAGAAATAACTTTCCTCTTGGGGTAGGGAAAACCACTATTTTTAAGGGTTGGTCGACTCAGCCCTTTCAGCCTGCCTTCAGGATATTGTTTTATGATAATATCAGCATCATCCTGATACCAAAACTTGGTAGAGATACGACAACAACAACAACAAAAACTTCAGGCCAATATCCTTGATGAATGATTCAAAAATCCTCAATAAAATACTGGCAAACCAAATCCAGCAGTGCATCAAAAAACTTATCCACCATGATCAAGTTGCCTTCATCTCCAGGATGCAAGGTTGGTCCAACATACACAAATCAATAAATGTGATTCATCACATAAGCAGAACTAAAGACAAAAACCACATGACTATCTCAATAGAATGCAGGAAAGGTCTTTGTTAAAGAACCACATCCCATTCATGTTAAAAACTCTCAATAAACTAGGTATTGAAGAAACATAACTGAAAATAATAAGAGCCATGTATAACAAACCCACAGCAAACATAATACCAAATGGGCAAAAGCTGGAAGCATTTTCCTTGAAAACCGACACAAGACGAGGATGTCCTTTCTCAACACTCCTGTTCAACATATTATTGGAAATTATGGCCTGGGCAATCAGGCAAGAGAAGAAAATAAAGAGTATTCAAATAGGAAGAGAGGAAGTCAAACTCTCTTTGTTTGCAGATGAAACGATTCTACATACAGAAAACCCCATTGTCTCAGCCCAGAAGCTTCTTAAGCCAATAAACAACTTCAACTTCAGCAAAGTCTCAGAATACAAAGTCAGTGTGCAAAAATCAACAACATTCCTATATACCAACAAGAGGCAAGCAGAAGGCCAAATCATGAATGAACTCCTAATTAGGTTCACAATTGCTTCCTAGGAATATAGCTAACAAGGGAGGTGAAAGACTTCATCTAGGAGAGCTACAAACTACTGCTCAAACAAATCAAAGAGGACACAAACAAATGGAAAAATATTCCATGCCCATGGATTGGAAGAATCAATATTGTGAAAATGGCCATACTGCCCAAAGTAATTTATAGATTCAATGCTATTCCCATTAAGCTATCACTGGCATTCTTCACAGAATTAGAAAATTTTATTTTAAAATTTATGTAGAACTAAAGAAGACCCCAAATAGCCAAGAAAATTCTAAGCATAAAGAACAAAGCTGGAGGCATCACTCTACCAAACTTCAAACTATACTGCAAGGCTATAGTAATCAAAACAGCACGGTACTGGTATAGGAAAAGACACATAGACCAGTGGAACAGAATAGAACCCTCAGAAATAAGACTGCCCACCTACAACCATCTGATCTTTGACAAGCCTGACAAAAACAAGCAATGGGTAAGGATTGCTACTGAATAAATGGTGTTGGGAGAGCTGGCTAGCCATACACAGGAAACTGAAACTGAATCTTTTCCTTACCCCTTATACAAAAATTAACTCAAGATAGATTAAAGACTTAAACGTAAAACCTCAAACTTCAAAAACCCTTTAAAAATCTAGGCAATACCATTCTAGACATAGGCATGGGCAGAGATGTCAAGACGAAAATGCCAAAAGCAATTTCAACAAAGCAAAAATTGACAATGGGATCTAATTAAAGAGCTTCTGCACAGCAAAAGTGCAGAGTGGAAATCAGAGTGAACAGAGAACCTACAGAATGGGAGAAATATTTTGCAGTCCATTCACCTGACAAAAGTCTAATATCCAGAGAGTACAAGGAACTTAAACAAATTCACAAGAAAAAAACAAACAACACCATTAAAAGGTGGGCAAAGTACATGAACAGATACTTCTCAAAGAAGACATTCATGCATCCAACAACATATGAAAAGAAGCTGAACATCACTGATAATTAGAGAAATGCAAATCAAAACCACAATGAGACGCCATCTCACTCTAGTCAGAATGGTTACTATTAAAAGTCAAAAGGAACAGATGCTGATGAGGTTGCAGAGAAAAAGGAATGCTTTTACACTGCTGGTGGGAGTGTAAATTAGTTCAACCATTGTGGAAGACAGTGTGAAAATTCCTCAAAGAGCTAAAGTCAGAAATTCTACTTGATCCAACAATTTCATTACTGGGTATATACTCAAAGGAATATAAATATTCTATTATAAAGATACATGCACATGTGTGTTCACTGCAGCACTATTCTTAAAAGCAAAGACATAAAATCAACCTAAATGCCCATGAATTATAGGCTGGATAAAGAAAATGTGATATATATACACCATGGAACACTATGCAGTCATAAAAAGGAACACAGTTAACGTCCTTTGCAGTGACATGGAAGGGGTTGGAAACCATTATCCTTAACATACTAACACAGGAACAGAAAACCAAACACTATATATTCTCACTTATAAGTGGGTGCTGAATGATGAGAACACATGGACACATGATGGGGAACAACACCCACTAGGGCCTGTCAGAAGGGAAGATATGGGGAGGGAGAGTATCAGTAAGAATAGCTAATGGATGCTGGGCTTAATACTTAGGTTATGCAATTATCTGTGCAGCAAACCACCATGGCACACATTCACCTTTGTAACTAACCTGCACATGTACCACTGAACTTAGAAGTTGAAGAAAAAAAGTATTATCTCACCAAGCTCTATCCAGGTGGCTGCAAAGAAACTGGACTATGAATGCATAAAGCTCACACACACACACACACACACACACACACACACACACACACAGTATAACTTTCCAATTAATTTTTTTTGTACTTTAAGGAAATTTGAACCCTTTAAAGCTTAGCTCTTGCCTTTAGGCTTTCACAGATTTAAGATAAAGTTAATATAGTCCTACTCTCATGGTATGAACCTGATAACCTACTACAGGCAATATGTTCAATGATTCTTTCTGGTCCAGAAATTTCAAGCAGGTCAGGAGAGGGAGCAAATGGGTAGGAGTGAATCATGACATTGGATTTATAGTAGTCCCACAAATTACTCTCATAAAATACTCTTTCTATTAGAATGGAATGTTTATTGACAATATAGATGAAAAGTCATGGCCTTATATAAATTTGGGAGCCATTTTTAAAAATTCAGACCACCAGTGGAAAGACAATGTTCCATGTGATATTACTTTAAAATCACTTCCATCAACATGACCTGGGGAAAAACCTCAACAGTCAAACCAATAGTCAAAAATCTCTGATCCAGTAATCACATTGCACAAATAAATAAAATGATACATATAACCATCTACCAGAGTATGCTGTATATTATCCAAGTATTTTTCAAAAACAAGCACAAACAAGGATGCTACCTCAGCCTCTCACAAAGTCATATGTTTAATTGTACCTGTTCTATGTTCTGCTCCTTTACCTCTCACTTTGTCTGCTAAGGGGATGTTTTTCTCCACTAATATAAGAAGAGGAAGAATTTTCTTAATCCATTTACAATTTTTCCTTAATGCAGTTAGGAAAATGACAATATGCTTGTGTAATAGAAGATATTATCATCGTTGTCTTATGTATGAATGGAGTATGGTTCTGAGAAGCAACTTAAAATCTCAGAACTATGGGAATCCAGGCCCTATAGCTTCTGAGTCTGGATTTTAAAATAATACCCTCTTCTGCTTCACATCATTTTAAAACAGATAAGTTAAATGAAACAAAATTTAAAATGCCCTTTCTCTCTTGCATAGTTTTAATGAGGGTGATATTTCTACTAATTCATAAATTGGTCACCAAGAACAAACAATGGGGTCAATCTTCAGCAAACTAGGAAGACATTTTGCACAGAGAAATAATTTGTGGTGAAAACTCAGATGAAATAATCTGAACACAATTCAGTGTTCAATGTGTTTGATGTGGATATATTAATGAAATACAGTTTGAGTATCTCTTATCCAAAATGCTTGGGACCAGAAATGTTTGGGATTTCAATTTTTTAAAAATATTTGCATATACATAATGAGATATCCTGGGGATGGGACCCAAGTCTAAACACAAACTTATTCACGTTTCATATATACTTTACACACAGCCTGAAGATAATTTTATACAATATTTTAAAATAATTTTGTGCATGAACCAAGGTTTGTGTACATTGAACCATCAGAAAGCAAAGATGTTGCTATCTCAGCCGCCCATTTAGACAATCTGTGGTTGCTTGGCATTGCCATTATTCCTGACTCTAAATGCATATGCAATCTATAAACAATCATTTTCTTACACTTATTCACACATAAGTACTTAACAGAAAACAATTATGATATACCATTAATATAGTGAAAAATAATGTGTTTAGGCTAACTAAGCAATAGAGTAGCATCACCAGAATACGTGTATCTGCTGTTAAACAGCAACAACAAACAACAGCAAGTTTTTAGTCTCCACTTATAATGTGGTGTCTTGATTAAAAATTTACTACACACTGTATTTTTGTAACTTCTTCTGTGTTTTCTTCCTCCCATGATTTTTATCCTTTTCTTTACTTTTATTTTTGTTTTTTTTTTTTCTGGTACAGAGTGAGTGTATATATTTATGGGGTACATGAGATATTTTGATACAGGCATACAGTGCATAATAATCACATCAGGGCAAAGGAAGTATCCATTAGCCCAATTATTTATCATTTGTTTGTGTTAAAAAATCTAATTCTATTATTTTAGTAATTTTTAAACATGTGATAAAATAATGTTGACTATCATCACCTTGTTGTGCTATCAAATACTAGATCTTATTTATTCTATCTAAGTGTATTTTCTCTATCCCTTAACCAACCCCACTTCCCAACCTGCCCCACCCAACAACCTTTTCCAGCCTTTGGTAACCATCATTCTACTCTCTATCTCCATGGGTTCATTTATTCTAATTTTTAGATCCCACAAATGAATGAAAACACGCAAAGTTTGTCTTTCTGTGCTTGGCTTATTTCACTTAACAAAATGTCCTACAGTTCCATCCATCTTGTTGCAAATGACAGTATCTCTTTCTTTTTTATGGCTGCATAGGACTCCTTTGTATACATATGGAGTATATACCACAGTTTATTTATTTGTCTATTGATAGGCACTTAGGTTGCTTCCAAATCATGGCTACCACGAGTAGTGCTGCGATAAATATGAGAGTGGAGGTATTTCTTTGATATGCTGATTTCCTTTCTTTTGGCTATATACCTAGCAATGGAATTGCTAGGATCATATAATAGTTCTATTTTTAGTTTTTTGAGAAACTTCCAAACTGTTCTCCATAGTGGTTGTACTAATTTACATTCCCACTAACAGTGTATGAGAGTTCTCTTTTCTTCACATTCTCGCCAGCATTTATTATTGCCTGTCTTCTGGGTAAAAGTCATTTTAACTGGGCTAAGATAATATGTCATTGTAGTTTTGATTTGCACTTCTCTGGTCAATGGTGTTGAGCACCTTCTGGTATACTCACTTGCCATTTGTTTGTCTTCTATTGAGAAATGTGTATTCAGATTTTTGCCCATTTAAAAATCAGATTATTAGAATTTTTTCTTTACAGTTGTTTCACCTACTTACATATTCTGGTTATTAAACCTCTGTCAGAAAGATAGTTTGCAAATCTTTTCTCCCATTATTTAGTTTATGTTGTCACTTCATTGATTGTTTCCTTTATGGTGCAGAAGCTTTTAACTTAATATGATCCTAGTTGTCAATTTTTGCTTTGGTTTCCTGTACTTGTGGGGTACTATTCAAAAAATCTTTGCCCAGTCCAATGTCCTGGAGAATTTCCTCAATGTTTCCTGGCAGTATTTTCATAGTTTGAGGTCTTTGATTTAAGTCTTCAATCCATTTTGATTCAATTTTTGTATATGGCAAGACATAGGGTCTAGTTTCATTCTTCTGAATATAGATATCCAGTTTTCCCAGCAACATTTATTGAAGAGAATGTCCTTTCCCCAATGTATGTTATTGATGCCTTTGTTGTAAATGAATTCACTGTAGATGTATCAATTTGTTTCTAGGTTCTGCATTCTGTTCCATTGGTCTATGAGACTGTTTTTATGCTAGTGCCAGACAGTTTCAGTTACTATAGCTCTGTAGTGTAATTTGAAGTCAAGTAATGTGATTACTCCAGTTTTATTCTTTTTGCTCAGAATAGTTTTTGCTATTCTAGGTATTTTGTGGTTTCATATAAATTTTAGGACTATTTTTTCTGTTTATGTGAAGAATGTCATTGGTATTTTGATGGTGATTGCATTTAATCTGTAGATTCCTTTGGGTAGTATGTACATTTTAATACTATTGATTTTTCCAATCCATGAACTATGGAATTTTTTTCCATTTTTTTTTTTTTTTTGTGTGTGTATGTGTGTGTGTGTTCTCTTCAGTTTCCTTCCTCAGTGTTTTTTGGTTTTCATTGTAAAAATCTTTCACTTTTTCTGGTTAAGTTAAATTCTAGGTATTTAATTTTATGTGTGGCTATTGTAAATGGGATTACTATTTAAATTTATTTTTCACATTGTTCACTGTTGGCATGTAGAAATGCTACTAATTTTGTATACTGATTTTTGTATCCTGTAACTTTACTGATTTTTTTGTCAGTTCTAATAGTTTTGTGTGTGTGTGTGTGTGTGTGTGTGTGTGTGTGTGTGTGTAGAGTCCTTAGGTTTTTCCAAATATAAGTTCATATTATCTGCAAACAAGGATAATTTGACTCTTCCTTTCCAATTTGGATACCTTTTATTTCTTTCTCTTGTCTGATTTCTCTATCTAGAACGGCTAGCATTATGTTAAATAGCAGTGGTAAAAGCTGGCATTCTTGTCATCCAGATCTTAGAGGAAAGGCTTTCAGTTTTTACCCATTCAGTATGATATTAGCTGTGTGTGTTATATATGGCTTTTATTGTATTGAGGTATATTTCTTCTATTACTAGTTTTTTTTAGGGCTTTTATTATGAAGAGATGTTGAATTTTATTGAATGCTTTTCCAGCATCAATTGAAATGATCATATAGCTTTGTCTTTCATTTTGTCGTTACAATGCATCACATTGATTTGCTTAGGTTGAGCCATCCTTATATCCTGCAATAAATCCCACTTGATCATGATGAATAGTATTTTTAATGTTTTGTTGGATTCATTTTGCTAATAGTTTGTTGAGGATTTTTGCATTAATGTTTATCAAGGATATTGGCCTGTAGTTTTCTTTTTTTGCTGTGTCTTTTTCTGGTTTTGATATCAGGTTAATTCTGGCCTTGAGGAATGAGCTTGGATGTATTCATTCTTCCTCTATTTTTTGTAGTAGTTTGAGTAACATTAGTTCTTTAAATGTTTGATAAAATTCAGCAGTGGACATTGGGTCCTGGGCTTATCTGTTACTGGTCAGGTTTTCAGATTTTTTATGGTTCAATCCTGGTAGGTTGTATGTGTCTAGGAATTTATTCATTTCTTCTAGGTTTTCCAATTTATTGGCATATAGTTGCTTAGACTAGCCACCAATGATCCTTTGAATCTCTGTGGTATTGGCTGTAATATCTTTTTCATCTCTGAGTTTATTTACTTGAGTTTTTCCCTTTTTTATAGTCAGGCTAAAGGTTTGCCAATTTTGTTTACCTTTTCTAAAAACAAACTTTTGATTTCATTCATCTTTTATATTGTTTTCTTTGTTTTATTTCATTTCTTTCTTCTCTGATCATATTTCTTTTCTTTTACTGATTTTGAGTTTGGTTTGCTTTTTCTTTTCTAGTTCTTTAAGATGCATTGTTAGGATGCTTATTTGAAGTTTTTCTACTTTTGTGATGTAGGCACTTACAGCTACAAATTTTCCTTTTAGTATACCCATATATTTTGGTATATTGTGTTTTCACTTTATTTTGTTTCTAAAAATTTCTAAATTTTTTTCTTAATTTCTTCATTGACCCACTGGCCATTCAAGAGCATACTGCTTAATCTCTATGTGTTTGTAAAGTTTCCGTAATTCCTTTGGTTATTGATTTCTTTATTTTTTAATTTTTACTTTAAGTCTGGGGCACATGTGCAAGTTTGTTATATTGGTAAGCTTGTGTTACAGAGGTTTGTTGAACTGATTATTTCATCACTCAGGTATTAAGCCCAGTACCCAACAGTCATTTTTACTGATCCTCTTTCTCCTCCCAACTTCCGCCATCCAGTCAGCCTCCATGTCTGTTGTTCCCCTCTATGTGTCCATATGTTCTCATTATTTAGCTCCTACTTATAAGTGAGAACATGCAATATTTGTGGGGTTTTTTTTTTTTTTGTTCCTGTGTTAGTTTGCTAAGGACAATGGCCTTTAAGTGCCATCCATGTCCCTGTAAAGAACATGATATTTTTCTTTTTTATGGCTGCATGGTATTCCATGGTGTATATGTACCACATTTTCTTTCTAGTTTTATTCCATTGTGGTCAGATTAGATACTTGATATTATTTTAGATTTTGTTAAATTTTTGGCTTGTTTTGTGAGTTAATGTATAGTTTATGCTTGAGAATGACCCATTCACTGAGGAGGAGAATGCCTATTCTGTAGCCATATGATGAAATGTTATCTTAACATCTACTAAGTCCATTTGGTCTATAGTGCAGATTAAGGTCAATGTTTCTTTGTTGATTTTCTGTTTGGATGATATGTCCTATGCTGAAAGTAGAGTGTTGAAGACCAGCTATTATTATATTGGTGCCTATTCTCTCTTTATCTCTAATAATATTTGCTTTATATATCTGTGTCCTCCAGTGTTGAGTGCATATATATTTACAATTGTATCCTCTTGCTCTATTTACCCTTTGTCATTACATAAGAATCTCTTGTCTCTCTTTATAGTTTTTGTCTTGAAATCTATTTTATTTGATGTAAGTATAGCTACCCCTGCTTTTTTTGGGTTTCCATTTCCATTACATATACTTTTCTACCCCTCATTTTTACTCTGTGTGTGTGTCTTTATCGGTGAAGTATGTTTCTTGTAGGCAACAAATCATTGGGTCTGTTTTTTTCTTTTTATTTTTTGTCTATTCAGCCACTATACATCTTTTGATTGCGAGTTTAATTTATTTATATTAATGTTACCAATGATAAGTAAGAACTTAATCCTGCCATATTGTTACTTGTTTTGTGGTTGTTTTGTTGTCTTCTCTTTCCTCTTTCCCTCCCTCTGGTCTTCCTTTTGTTGAAGGTGACTTTTGCTTGTGATAAGTTTTACTTTTTTGCTTTTCTTTGTACCTGTTATAGATTGTTTGATTTGAGGTTACTATAAGGCTTGCAAATAATACCTTATAATCTATTAATTTAAACTGATGACAACTTAGCACTGTTTGCAGAAATAAACACACAAAGAGAAAACTAATAAAAACTATACACTTTAACTTCATTCCCCCATTTTTAGCTTCTTATTGTTTCTAATTATATCTTATTATATAACGTATAATAAGATGTCCATGTCTTGAAAATTTGTTATAGTTTTTATTTTTGATGAGTTCATCTTTTAGTCTTTCTACCCAAGTTATGAGTAGTTTACATACCATAACTACAGTGTTATAATATTCTATATTTTTCTGTGTACTGTTATAGATGAGGTTTGTTCCTTCAGATAATTTATATTTACCATTAACCCCTTTTATTCCAGATTGAAGAACTCCCCTTAGCGTTTTTTTTTTGTCTCTCTTTCTTTCTTTCTTTCTTTCTTTCTTTCTTTCTTTCTTTCTTTTTTTTTTTTTTTTGACAGAGTCTTGCTCTGTCACCCAGGCTGGAGTACAGTGGTGTGATCTTGGCTCACTGTCAACTCCGCCCCCGAGGTTCATGCCATTCTTCTGCCTCAGCCTCCCAAGTAGCTGTGACTACAGGTGCCCACCACCATACCTGGCTAATTTTTTGTTATTTTTAGTAGAGACAGGGTTTCACCGTGTTAGCCAGGATGGTCTTGATCTCCTGACCTCGTGATCCACCCACCTCGTCCTCCCAAAGTCCCCTTAGAATTTCTTGTACTAGTCTTGTGTTGATGAAATACTTCACTTTTTGTTAGTCTGAGAAGTCTTTATTTCTTCTTCATGTTTAAAGGATATTTTCCCTTGATATGCTATTCTAGGAAAACAGTTGTTTTTCTTCAGTACTTTAAACATATCATGCAATTGAGAAGTCTCCTCTGAGGTTTCCACAGAGAAGGCTAATGCCAGATATATTGAAGCTCCTTTGTATATTATTTGTTTGTTTTCTCTTGCTGCTTTTAGGATTCTTTCTTTATCCTTGACCTTTGGGAGTTTGGTTGTTAAATGCCTTGGTGTAGGTATATTTGGGTTATATCTGCTTGGTGTTCTATAATCTTCTTGTTCTTAAATGTTGATATCTTTCTCATGGTTTAGGAAGTTCTCTGTTATTATCCCTTTGAATAGATTTTCTTACCCCAATCTCTCTTTGTGCCTCCTCTTTAAGGCTCATAAATCTTAGATTTGCCCCTTTGAGGCTATTTTCTAGATCTTGTAGGCATGCTTCATTGTTTTATTTTTATTTTTGGTCTCCTCTGCCTGTGTATTTTCAAATAGCCTGACTTTAATCTCACTAATTATTTCTTCTACTTGATTAATTCTG
This sequence comes from Piliocolobus tephrosceles, assembly GCF_002776525.5. Taxonomy (NCBI): domain Eukaryota; kingdom Metazoa; phylum Chordata; class Mammalia; order Primates; family Cercopithecidae; genus Piliocolobus; species Piliocolobus tephrosceles. Next base: position 119,103,244 of record NC_045438.1, on the reverse strand, counting down.
CCGTTAAGAGACTCTAATACATTCTCCAGTATATCAATTGCATTCTTCAGCTCCAGAGTTTCTGCTTAATTCTTTTTTAATTATTTCAATCTCTTTGTTGAATTTATCTAGTAGAATTCTTAATTTCTCCTGGGTTATCTTACATTTTATTGAGCTTCCTCAAAATAGCTATTTTGAATTATCTATCTGAAAAGTCACATGTCTCTGTCTCTCCAGAATGGGTCACTCGTGCCTTATTTCATTTGTTTGGTGAGGTCATGTTTTTCTGGATGGTCTTGATGCTCATGGATGTTCACCATTGTCTGGTCAATGAAAAATTAGGTATTTATTGTAATCTTCACAATCTGGGCTTATTTGTATCCATTCTTCTTTGGAAGGGTTTCCAGATATTCAAAGAGACATGGGTATCGTCATCTAAGTCTTTGGTGTCATGGAGGTCTTGAGTTAGATCTGGGATAATTCCCTGAATTGCAAGGCAGAGACTCTTGTTCTCTTCCTTTACTTTTTCCCAAACAAACAGAGTCTGTCTCTGGGTTGAGCTCCTGGGAGCTGGGGAGGGATGACACAATTATACTTGTGCCCACTACCACTGGGACTGTGCTGGGTAAGACCTGTTATTATTGGCACAGCACAACATTGGGTCACACCCAAGGCCCTCAGTGACCACTGCCTAGCTACCACCTATGTTCACTCAAGGCCCAAGGGGCTCTACAATCACCAGATGACAATCCAGCTGGCTTGCTTTCTTCTCTTAAGGGTGATGAGTTCTCTTAGCCCTGAAAGATACTGTCTGGGAGCCAGGGCCTGGATTAGGAAACCTTAAGAATCTACCTGGTGCTCCATTCTATTGTGGCTGGGCTGGCACCCAAGCTGCAAGACAAAGTCTTCCCCATGCTTTCTTCCCCTTACCTAAAGCAGAGGAGTTTCTCCCTGTGTCCACTAGTGCCCCAGGCCCACAGCAAGTGTTGCCTGGCTACTGCCGATGTTCATTTAGAGCCCATGGGCTCTTCAGTCAGCTTGTGGTGAATGTTTCCAGACTGGGGTCTCTTCCTTCAGGGCAAGTGACTCCATTCTGGTCCAGGACCAGCAGCCAAGGCCTGGAATCAGGATTATCAGGAGCCTGCTTGCTGCTCTACCCAACTGTGGCCCAAGATGCAAGAGAAAGTCCCTTTTACTCTTTCCTCTCCTTTCCTCCCTTGGCTACCCTGGCTGGTGTCTCGCTAGGTCACATGTACACCAAGTCCACTGGCTCCAAGTTCAGCACAGCACCACAGTTTGCCTAGGATTTGCAGTCCTTGTGGCCTAGACCTCTTTTCAAGTTTATTTAGAACCCCAGAGTCCTTTAGCCCATGGTGGCAGGGCTTTCCAGAATTTTCCTCTGTAGGCACTGACTGAGTTCATCCTGGTTTTGCTTTCTGTTGTGCCAGGGCAGCACTGAGTTCTAATTCAAATTCCCATGATCAATGCCTTCTCTCTCCTGAAAGCACACAGATTATCTCTGCACCACACAGTCACTGCTGGGGGATGGGACAGGATTGTGTCAGCAATTCAGGATTTCATTTCTGTCCTTTTCAGTGCCTCTTTTAGTGATATGAAATTAAAACCAGGTACTGTGATTGCTCACCTGATTTTTTGGAGCTTATTAAAAAAGGTGCTTTTTTTGTATGAATTGTTGTTGAATTTGTTGTTTCCACAGAAGGGACAATTACTGGAGAGTTCTATTTGGCCATCTTGCTCTGCTTCCTCAATCTGTACTCTGTGTGTGTGTGTGTGTGTGTGTGTGTGTGTGTAATATATATATATTATATATAGTATATGTAGAGTACAGGTTGCATGTTATATATATATGTATATAAAGTATATGTATAGTACAGATTGCATGTTATTATATATGTATGTGTATATATGTGTGTGTATGTGTGTGTGTATATATATGCATCAGATTTTCATTGGCCATGACCTTGGAAAATCCATCAAATAATTTCTCCACTGTTTTAAGATCAGCATACACACACACACACACACACACACACACACACACAAAAGATCAGAAGCAGTTGGAGGGACAAAAAGGTTGGTCCTCCAGGGGTAAGAAGAAACTTTGTTTGGTGGTTTTTTAAAATGTCTTCTCCAGAGTCATCTGCCTCATTAACAATGGTTTTTCTCTCTGAAGTCTCTCTTTGATTTTATAAACTGAAAATGATTTCTTCTGTTATAAATGCATAGCTCTCTAGCACTTTAATAAAACAATCACACATTTTCACTATGTTGTCTATACATATTTTTCTGCAGTGTTAACAATGTCATCTTCATCATCACTATTATGATCACTTGTATTCAGAACAACTTTGGCTATTTTACCATTGGTCAATGAATGAACAACTGGTGCTTCATTATCAATGTTAAAACCTTCTTTGATATTCACTTTCCAATTTACTGACATAGTCTCAAGGCATAGTTTTTATATATGTAACCAGGTCAGACATTGTTTTTATTCTCACTTCACATACAGAATCCTTCGAAGTCATCATCTTGCTCATGATAATCAGTGAACATAGTTGCAGGTCAGAAATTGTGCCAGTCATGCACAACTATGTCTTTAGTCACTGTGTTCCACGCATTGGTAACAGCATATACAACATCCTTCATGCTAAACTCCTTTTGAAAACTCCCACACCCATGCCTCGGTCCAGAAAGTATTCTTATATTTACTCTTTATTGATCTAAGGATTCCCTGGTCACGTGACTGAATTCATAAAGTCACATTTGGGGAAAGCACGTGGCATAAACAACATTTTTGATGAGTTTCTGCTGGAGGATGAGCAAAACAATTGTCAATGAATAACAAAATCTTGTAGTTTTCATCTAGTCCAAATTCCCTGCAGTGAGTATGAGCCACTCGTACAAAATGTCTTTGAAACTAATCAGAAAAGATATTCCTAATGATTCATACTTTTTTGGTAGCATAAAAATGGACTGGTAAAAAGCTCACTCTTTGAAAATAGTGAGGATGCAATCCTTTGCTTATTATGGCAAGTTTACATTTATGTGTACCTACTGCATTAGCACATCCCAGCAAAGTTATTCTGTCTTGGCATCCTTAATTCCTGGAGGGGCTTCCTCATTAGCTGCAGTAAATGTCTTTCTCGGGCAACAACACCAAAACAGTGATGTTTCATCGGCATTCGAGACTTGTTCTTCCATCAGATTTTCATCAGCCATGACCTTGGAAAATTCATCAAATAATTTCTCCACTGCTTTAAGATCAGCAAATGCTTAATTACCACAGGTCATTAAAAATGTAATGTCTTGTCTTTTAAAAAATTTCTGACACCTGCCTGTTAAATATTCACAGTTCTCTTCACTGTTTAGTTCACCACAATACATTTTTTCTTGTTTCGTAGACAGTATGCCGTTAGTGGCATGTGTTCATTATGATGCTGATGAATCAGTCTTTCAACACATGATCAAGATCTTCACTTTAAACTTTATGCAGTGTTTTTCTATTTTCTATTAACTTATCCTCATCACTTTCAGCATAAAACTCCAATAGTTTATCCTTCTGTTTCTTCAGGTTATACATGGTAGTCATTTCAACACCATAGTCTTCTGTAAGACATTTCACACTTACACCACTGTTCAGTTTACCCAAAATCTAACTTTTTGTGCTATAGATAAACAGAAATGCCTTCACTTTTTCTTATTACTGTTATCTCTAAGGTAACCTGAAGGTTTTTTGACATTTTCAACAACATCTATACACCACAGAGCAGAAAATAAGAAAAAAAAATACTATAGTAAGTAATACACATGGGTCTCAGCCCCATTTAAGGCACTGTGTGGAACCTATTGTTAGTGCACCCAACCTGCATGCATGTCATTTTATTACTCTTTGTGTATGTACTGGTGTGGATGAATCTGGGCATGTGCAGAAAACAATATTGGAGCGGAAGGGGCCAGTTGAGTCTTTTTTCCCTTGGGGATGAAGAATAAACTGTGTTTTGTGCAACCGGTCACATGAAATCAGGTGTGGACTTTTCCACTTTTGGTGTCATGGCACTCAAAAGTTTCATATTTTGGAGTATTTCAGATTTCAGATCTTCAGATTAGGGATGCTCAACCTGAATACAACAAAAAAACAAAATGAGATATAAAGATGTTTAGTACATTTTATGGTCAGAAAAACATAATGAACAACTTATATTTGGTGATGCATACTTGAATTAGGTTAATGATTAAAGCCCTTTTCTTCAGGAAGTCTCTTCTCTGTCTAGTTCTTGACTGAATATCCCTTTATATATTCTCATAATTGTGCTTATATTTAACACAAAGCAAGACATTTCACTGTAGCCTTTCCACTGCAGGTGTTTTGAATTGCATGTGTTGAGGAAGGGGGTTGATGAAACTATTTAAACCTAAGGACGTTAAAATTCCCTTGCCTGAGCTGGGTGCTGTGGCTCACACCTGAATCCTAGCACTTTGGGAGGCTGAGGCAGGTAGATCACCTGAGGTTAGGAATTCAAGACCAGCCTGGCCAATATATTGAAAGCCTGTCTCTACTAAAAATACAAAAATTATCTGGACGTAGTGGCAGGCACCTGTAATCCCAGCTACTCAGGAGACTGATGCAGGAGAATTGCTTGAATCCAGGACAGGAGGTGGAGGTTGCAGTGAGCCGAGATCATGCCATGGCACCCCAGCCTGGGAGACAACAGCTAAACTCCATTTCAAACAAAAAATGCCTTTGTCTAAATGTAAAAATGTTTTCAAAAGTGTCAGATATTGCAGAGTCTGTTCCACAGACTCTGGCTGAGTAACGTATGAAAGAAGTACACAGACACAGGTATTCTGCCTGAGAGCATGGCTAGGGGACTGCATGGCTTAACACTGCTGATGAGAGTGCAGCCCCATTAAGCCAGAGAGGCTTGGATTTATTCAGTACAGTTTTAATGACAAAGACCTGGACCAAACACAATTTGTGAGTAATTAACATTGTCGATCCTCAAGTAGAAAGCAGTCCTACACGCGAATGATCAAAGGTTGGTTTCCAGAGACGAAAGTAAATGAATTCATCTAGATAAATTCCTTTATATTCCCCGTTATCTACCCTTCACCCTCTGCTTCAGGGTAAGAGAACTAGATGCCTTCAGCTTTTATTCTCTCCCGAAGCTTTGCAAAACCTCCCAGCCTTCCAAGAAGGTTTGTGTCTTTCCCTATAATTTTTCCCACCACCCTGACCAATCTCCTACATATCCCCCTTTTCTGTTTTTCGCATCAGGGTTTGTTGATTGAAGAGTACAGATGAGTGCAGCAACAAGTTTGTCTGGGGTAGCAGCTACTGCCTGTATTCCAGCTTTGCATCCTAGAATTAGTAAATAATATGAGACAAACATGAGTATAATTAGTAATATTCTTTTCTAATCAAGGAGTGACATGTAGTGTTACTTGGCCCCTTAGTCTAATGTGTGTCATTACCAAGGAACACCACTGGGAATATGTCAGCCCCTCCCAGCCAAGCAGTTACATTATTAGAGGCTGGGAAGTGGTGTCTGCCCAGGTAACAGGGCAGAAGAAAGGCAGGTTTAGAAGATGGACCTAATAGATTGTAGCAGTTATCAGTTGCAGCCAGAGTGAGAGAATAAGAAAAGTCAATATCCTACGAGAGTTGCAATGTACAACAGAAAGCATTTGTTTAGCTAGTTTTTGGGTAAGTTGACATTGTTTAGATAAGTTGCTCCAATTTTGGTGAAAAAATTGATACAATTAGGTGACTTGGTGAAGCAGTGACATCATAACCCGCAGGTCTGCTTGATTATTGCCATAAGCCAGTGGGCCAGGAAGCGAGCTGTGGGCTCAAATATGTGTGATAAAAATAGGATGTGTACATTGATCCAGCAATTGCTAAAGTTGAAGAAAAAGTGCATACAGAGTGGGCTTGAGAGTGGACTTAATGAGGACTGTCTCAAGGTTCTGTAATAAGTAAACAGAATAAGCAGAGTCACTAACAATATTGATGGGCTGAGTGGAAAAAGTTTCCAGGGCCAATATTAAGGCTCTAACCTAAGCTCTCTGAGTACTAGTAAATCCAGATCAAGTGAAGGAGTTATGCAGTTCCCATCAGACAGCTGCTTTTCCGTTTTTACTAGAGCTATCAGTAAAAAGCATTAAAGTGTTAGGGATGGGGCACTGAATTACCTTTGTAGGCAAAACTCCAGGAGTACGAGATAAGAACTGAAGTAGTTTGTCAGCAGGAAAGGCATGTTCTATATGGCCTGCATAATCACATAATCACGGAGTGCTATTTGCAGGTCTAGAGATAAGGGCAAGACTGCTTCTAACTGGTTTTTGCTCAAGGGAATTCTTATAACATCAGGGTCATAATCTAGCAAGAGATTGCATTATCTGTGGCCGGTATAGATTACTTTACTAACTAGCTGGATATAGGGAGACAGTGTTTTAGTCCCAGTATGTGAGCAAAAGATCCATTCTAGAAAGCACAGCCCTGGGGCCATCTGTCCTATTAATCCTGTTGGGGAATGTTTAGTAGGAAAAACAAACAATTGGACTGAATATTATGGGTCTGTGCAATCTAGTTGCCTCTGAGAAAGAGCTTGCTCTATTTCCGCATTTCCCTTTTTGCTGCGGGGTTAAATACCTGGAAGAGTCTAGGGCTGTATTGACCTTTAGGATAGAAAACAAGTTTTGTAACTTATCAGTAGTTATGCCCAAGGTGGGGCAAAGCCAATTACTATCACCCAGTAATTTCTGATAACCATTTAAGGTGTGTACGTTGTCTGTGTTCAGTTTAACTTTTTGAAGTCTCACTGACTGGGAAGTTAGTATGCATCCAAGATATTTCAAAGGAGAGGACATCTGTACTTTTTCAGGTGCTATGATTAAACCTCTTAAATGTGTATTCCTTTGGACATAGGCATATAAACTTGAAAGTGCTGGCTCTGTTGGGCCTGCTAGTAAAATATCATCCATAAAATGAATAATCTTGCACTTAGAAAATCCTTTTCTACTGGGGAGCAAAGTCTTATTTACATGATACTGACACATGGTAGGGACTGTTCAGCATTCCTTGAGGAAGTACTTTCCAATGAATTCAATGAGCTGGCCTTTCATTACTGATAGCTGGTATGGTAAACACAAATTTTTCTCTGTCCTGTTCTGCAAGAAGAATAGTATAAAAACAGTCTTTTAAGTCAATAATGACTACAGGCCAATCTTGATGAATCAGCTCAGGGGAAGAGAGCCCCTGCTGAAGGGGCCCCATAGGTTGCAAATGAGCATTAATAGCCTGTAAGTCATGCAAAAGTCTCCATTTGCCAGATCTTTTGGGAATGACAAAAATGGGCAAATTCCGAGGGCTGTTTTATGATTCTATATGGCAGACTTTTAATTGCTCCTCAACTAATTCATGGGCCCTTTGTGATTTCTCTACCTTTAAAGGTGAATGCTGAGAGAATTTGCCATTACCAAGCCACCACTACAGGACCTGCTAAAAGGAGCTCTAAATCTTGAAACAAATCCCCAAAACACAACAAAACAGAAACTCTTTAAAGCATAAATCACACAGGACCTATAAAACAAAATACAAGTTAAAAAGCAAAAACAAAAAAAACAAAAAGCCAAGGTATACAGGCAACAAAGAGCATGATAACTGTAACGATGCCTCACATTTCACTACCAACATTGAATGTAAATGGCCTACATGCTCCACCTAAAAGATACAGAACTCCAGAATGGATAAGAACTCACCAACCAACTATCTGCTGCCTTCAGGAGACTCATCTCACATGTAAGGACTCGCATAAACTTAAAGTAACGGGGTGGAAAAAGGTATTTCATGCAAATGGACACCAAAATCAAGCAGTTGAAGCTATTCTTATACCAGACAAAACAAACTTTAAAGCGACAGAAGTTAAAAGATACAGAGAGGGGCATTGTACAATCATAAAAGGCCTTGTCCAACAGGAAAATATCACAATCCTAAATATATATGCACCTAACACTGGAGCTCCCAAATTTATAAAACAATTACTAATAGACCTATGAAATGAGATACGTAGAAACATAATAATAGTGGGGACTTCAGTACTCCACTGACAGCACTAGACACTAATTAAGTCATGAAGTCAACAAAGAAACAAGGTATTTAAACTATACCTTGTTACAAATGGACTTAACAGACATATACAGAAGATTTCATCCAACAACCCCAGAATACACATTCTGTTCAACAGTGCATGGAACTGTCTCCAAGATAGACCATATGATAGGCCATAAAACCAGCCTCATAAAATTTTAAAAAATTGAAATTATATTAAGCACTCTCTCAGACCACAGTGGAAAAAAACTGGAAATCAACTCCAAAAGGAACTTTCAAAACCATGCAAATACATGGAAATTAAATAACCTGTCCCTGAATGAGCACTGGGTCAAAAAGGAAATCAAGGTGTAAATTAAAAAAAATTTATAACTGAAAAACAGTAATGACACAACCTAACAAAAACTCTGGGATACAGCAAAGGTGGTGCCAAGAGGCAAGCTGATAGCCGTAAACGCCTACATGAAAAAGACTGAAAGAATACAAACTGACATTCTAAGGTCACACCTCAAGGAACTAAAGAACAAACCAAATTCAAACCCATCAGAAGAAATAACCAAGATCAGAGCAGAACTAAATGAAATTGAAACAAACAAAGAAACAACATACGAAAGATAAATGAAACAAAAAACTGGTTATTTGAAAAGATAAATAAAATTGACAGACCATTAGCAAGATTAACCAAGAAAAGAAGAGAGAAAAATCCAAATAATCTCACTGAGAAATGAAACAGGAGACATTGCAACTGACACTACTGAAATACAAAAGATAATTCAAGGTTGCAATCATCTTTACTCACATAAACTATGAAACTTAGAAGAGATGGATAAACTCCTGGAAAAATACAACCCTCCTAGCATAAATCAGGAAGAATTAGATACCCCAAACAGACCAATAACAAGCAGAAAGAATGAAATGAATAAAATGAAAAGAATGAATAAAAAACTACCAACAAAAAAATTCCAGGACCAGATGGATTCACAGCAGACTTCTGCCAGAAATTCAAAGAAGAATTGGTATCAATCCTTTTGACATTACTCCACAAGATATGGAAAGAAGGAACCCTCTCTAATTCATTGTATAAAGCCAGCATCACCTTAATACCAAAACTAGGGAAAGACATAACCAAAAAAGAAAACTGCAGGCTGATATCCTTGATGAGCATAGGTGCTAAAATTCTTAACAAAATACTAGCTAACCAAATCCAACAATATATCAAAAAGATAATCCACCATGATCAAATGGGTTTCATATCTGGGATGCAGGGATGGTTTAACATCAAGTCAACAAATGTACACCACATAAACAGGATTAAAAACAACAATCAGGTGATTACCTCAACAGATGCAGAAAAAGCATTTGACAAAATCCAGCATTGCTTTATGATTAAAACTCTCAGCAAAATTGGCATACAAGGGACATACCTTAAAGTAATAAAAGCCATCTCTGGCAAATCCACAGCCAATATAATACTGAATGGGGAAATTTTGAAAGCATTCTCTCTGTTAACTGGAACAAGCCAAGGATGCCCACTCTCACCACTCCTCTTCAACACAGTACTGGAAGCCCTAGCCAGAGCATTCAGAAGACAGAAAGAAATAAATGGCATGCAAATCGGTAAAGAGGAAGTCAAACTGTCACTGTTTGCTGATGATATGATTGCTTACCTTGAAAACCCTAAGGACTCCTCCAGAAAGCTCCTAGAACTGATAAAAGAATTCAGCAAAGTTTGCAGATTGAAGATTAATGTACACAAAGAGCTACAAATCAGTAGTTCTTCTACACACCAACAGTGACCAACCAGAGAATCAAATCAGTAACACAATCCCTTTTACAATAGCTGCAAAAATAAATAGATAAAATAAAATAAAATAAAATACTTAGGAACATACCTAACCAAGGAGTCAAAAGACCTCTACAAGGAAAACTACAAAACACTGCTGAAATAAATCATAGATGATGTGAACAAATAGAAACACATCCTACTGTCATATGTGGGTAGAATCAATATTGTGAAAATGACAATAGTGCCAAAAGCAATCTACAAATCAATGCAATTCCCATCAAAATACCACCAGCATTCTTCACAGAATTAGAAAAAACAATTCTAAAATTAATATGGAACCAAAAAAGAGTCCACATATCCAAAGCAAAACTAAGCAAAAATAACAAATCTGGAGGCATCAAACTACCTGATTTCAAGCTATATTATAAGGCCACAGTTCCCAAAACAGAGTGGTACTGGTGTAAAAATAGACACATAGACCAATGGAAACCACCAGAAAATAGAGAACCCAGAAATAAACCCAAATACAGTCAACTGATCTTGGACAAAGCAAACAAAAAACATAAACTGGGGAAAGGATGCACAACAAATAGTGCTGGGATGATTGGGTAGCCACATGTAGGAGAATGAAACTGTATCCTCATCTCTCACCTTATAAAAAATCAACTCAAGATGGATTAAGGATTCAAATCTAAGATCTGAAACTATAAAAATCATAGAAGATAACATTGGAAAAACCCTTCTAGACATTGGCTTCGGCAAGAATTTCATGACCAAGAACCCAAAAGCAATGCAATAAAAATAAAGATAAATAGCTGGGACCTAATTAAATGAAAGAGCTTTTGCATGGCAAAAGGAACAGTCAGCAGAGTAAACAGACAACCCACAGAGTGGGAGCAAATTCTTCACAATCTATCCATCTGACAAAGGACTAACATCCAGAATCTACAACGAGCTCAAACAAACCAGTAAGAATAAAACAAACAATTCCATCAAAAAGTGGGCTAAGGACGTGAATAGATAATTCTTAGAACAAGATATACAAATGGCCAAGAAACATATGAAAAAATGCTCAACATCACTAATGATCAGGGGAATGAAAATCAAAACCACAATGCAGTATCACCTTACTCTTGCAAGAATGGCGATAATCAAAAATTCAAAAAGCAGTAGATGTTGACATGGATGCATTGAACAGGGAACATTTCTACACTGCTCACGGGAATATAAACTAGTACAACCACTATGGAAAACAGTGTGGAGATTCCTTAAGGAACTAAAAGTAGAACCACCATTTGATCCAGCAATCCTACTACTGGGTATCTACCCAGAGGAAAAGAAGTCATTGAAAAAGATACTTGCATATCCATGTTTGTTTGCAATTCACAATTGCAAAATCATGGAACCAACTCAGGTACCCATCAATCAACAAATGGATAAAGAAATTATAGCATATATATACGATGGCATACTATGCAGCCAAAAATGGAATTAATTTTAACAGCATTTGCAGTGATCTGAATGAGATTGGAGACTATTATTCTAAGTGAAGTAACTCAGGAATGGAAAACCAAAGATCGTATGTTCTCACTGATATGTGGGAGCTAAGCTATGTGTATGCAAAAGCATAAGAATGATGCTATGGACTTTGGGAACTTGGGGGTAAGAGTGAGAGGGGAGTGAGGGATAAAAGACTACAAATATGGTGATACGTATGCTGCTCGGGTGAAGGGTGCAGCAAAATCTCAGAGCTCACCACTAAAGAACTTACTCATGTAACCAAATATCACCTGTACCCCAATAAGTTATGGAAAAAAGTAAATAAAAGTTTTAAAAAGTAAATGTCAAAAACAAAAATATCTCTATTAAACACAATATATATATGTTTTATATTATAAATCTGCTTGTGGATTTATTGTATAGTCTGTGACTAAAAAATTTGGAGTCATGAGGAAACCAATATTCTCTCCTCATTACAATGTCCAATATATGCCAAATCAAACAATATTTGCATAATCAACTGGAAAGCTTATAAAATATGAGGCATTAAAAATAAATTAAACATTTTTTAAGAAGTAAAATCCATAAGGAGGAAAGTACACAATCACAGGTACGCAGTTCAGTGACTATTTACAAAATGAACATGCTCACATGTAGTGGGTTGAGTGGTGGCTTCAAAAAGGAAAGCCCACATTCTAATACCCAGATACTATGAATGTGACCTTATTTGGAAAAGAGTTCTTGCAAATGTAATTAAGCAAAAGATTTTGAGATGTTATCATCCTGTATATCTGGGTGGTGGGCCTTAAATTCATAGCAAGTCTTTATAAAGGACGGAAAAGGGTAAGACAGAGACACAGAGACTATCTTGGAATTGTGCAACCACAAGCCAAGGAACAACAGAAACCAGGTGGAGGAGGCAAAAAAGCATTCTCCTCCAGAGCCTTCAGAGGGAGCACAGCCCCGTTGACACCTTGGCTTCAGACTTCTGGCCTCCAGACCTGTGAAGAAAAAACCAAAATGGTTGTCGTAATCAATCTAGTTTGGGATGATTTGTTACAGCAGTCTTAATATATCAATATAAGACATAGCCACAAAGGTCAAGAAGTAGACTGTTAATAACACTTAAGAATCCCCTCTTGTTCCAACCACATTCTTCTTCCTAATAGCACAGATAATTTGTGAAGGCTTTGGAATTATATATAAATGAAGTCATACAGTATTTTTTATGGCTAATTTCTTTTGCTCAATATTACATTTGTGAAATTTAGTAGTGTCACTGATGCCATTTATATTTTCATTTTTGAATAATAATTTCATTTTACAAATGTATCACACTTTATTTGACTAGCTGGCAATGGACATTTTTATTAGCTTTTGGTAATTTTGTGTAATTCTATACTTTTTAGAAATTGCATTACAAATTCTTAGACACTTCTTTAGGATACATGTGCATATTTTTTTCTGAGTATAGAAATTATATTGCTGGGTCACATTCAAATTTTGTTTAGTTCCTGCTTCCATAATTCCCCCTAGAGCCAATTGTCCTAGCTATACTAACGTAGTTCCTCCCTTCCCATTTTCTACCTGCCTACCATCAGACAATCTGCTTGGACTAAAAGGAAAAATCTTCAGTATAGATTGTTACAGTAGGGTGTTTTTCCTTTATTGTGAAGAGATGTATTTATTTGGTATGACTGCCTGAAGTGATCTAATGACACTACTGATAAATAAACCCTTGCAGTGTCCACTGCTTGCTTAACCTGCTCCAACACCATTCTCAGAGATATTCCGTAGGATCCAAATCTTATTTTTCACATTTGCCCCATGGTCTGCTTTCATCTCTAATCCCCCAAGATCCAGTCTCGAAGGTGAACTATTCCATGACTCCCTCCTGCCTTATCCAAGTTAGATTTTGTCTTAGCAGATTTTTTGGATTGTTGTTTTTACGTTTTTATTTAGCTTTTTTATTATATAGTGAGACCGGCCCTCAATATGGAGTCAACATGGTAGGAGTTAAAAATTATCATGCTTGCGAAAGCAACTAAATGGCAGAAAAATATGAGTAATATCTAATTATTATGTGTGTGTTTGTTATTCCTTTATTAAATGGAATTTTGATACTCTAAGGACTCTACTGTTCTTGACAGATCAAATATCTAAAAATATCAAATATCCTGATTAGTTTATCATGAATAACAGAAGACAAAGGAAAAAACACTAATTGCTTGCCTTTTTTTTGTTCTTCAAGTAATAAACCCTAAATATAGGGGCTCCCAATAAAAACAAAGTAATGGAGGTCCTAGCATTGATTAAAAAAATGAGTTACTAATGAAGGGTTATTACAGTTGACCCTTGAAGAACATAGATTTGAACTGTGTGAGTTCACTTACATGTGAATTTTCTTTTGCCTCAGACATTCTTGAGACGGAAAGACCAGCACATACTGTTACTCCTCCTTCTCAGGCCATTCAAAGTGAAGACAACCAGGATGAAGGCTTTTAGGATGATCCACTCCCATTTAATGAATAGCAAATACATTTTCTTTCTTATGATTTTTAAAAATAAAATTTTCTTTCCCCTAGCTTACTTCAGTGTAAGAATACAACAAAAAATACATATAATATAAAATATTTAGTTGACTATTTATGTTATTGGTATAACTTCCAGTCAATTATAGGTTATAAGAAGTTCAGTTTTGGGGGAGCTATACTTATGCATGGATTTTTGATTGCACAAGGGGTTGGTGCCTCCAATTCCCGTTATTGTTCAAGGGCCCACTATATTTTGCTCATCCTAGAAAGCTGCATTTATGCACAAGAATTGGTACCTCCTTTCTTACAATTTTTTAGTAAAAGGAATATGATTACATGGGAGAAATTATTGCTAGTTTCTCCAATAACCCTGTTTCTGCCCATGGATGTACCATTCTGGATCAATTTTTCACTTGAATATTGTTTAGCAAAAATTTATCCTGGCATTTGATAGATCTGACCAAAAGTCTTAATTTCTATTGCTTAATTCCCACTGCTATTGAAAGTTTGCATTCCTTTTTAAGGTGAGTGTACTTCGTGGTTCTCAAACAAAGTACTTAACAAGCAAAAGTTGTACAGCAAAGATTTGTTAAAGGAAGGGAAAAGGAAATGAAAAGTGAGGATGCAAAAATGGAGACCACTTCTTTTATTATTACAGCACATTGGGGCACAGGATTTTAAGTATTCATTTCTTTGAATGCTATTGACTGCCTTAGTATTTCCCTCAGTTTGCCTGCACTTTAGACAGGATTCTTTCTGACTATAGGCTTCTGACTTACCTCTTCTTAGAGCATTTACTTGGGAAACTGGCACTTGTAAATTTTTTCTGTGGCTCTTTGAGATGTAAACCTTATATAACCCAGGACCATCTTTCTCAAGAACTTTGGAACTATTGGTTTGAATCGTAATCACATAGAACCTGGAGACTATCTTTTAAACTCTATGGGAGAGTAGAAGATTCACTTCACCTAATAATCAGTAAACACAAATAACCTAATCACATGGACCAAGCACCCACAACGTCCTCCAGTACTTTTCCATTAGCTGGCTCCAGCGTTTTAAAATCCTCCAGGCTTTTGTTTCAACGGACTTGAGTTCAATCTCTCTTTCCTATTGCAATATAATCTTAACCCTTATTACGATAGTATTGAACAAAGTTTTCCTTGTCATTTTTTAACAAGTATTGTGTTATTACGTATTATGTGCAAGTTTTATTTTATACTACTCCCTTACTGTCTCTTTACCTTTTCAGTTCCTCATTATTTTTCATACTTTAGGTCAGATGTTATGACACATCTATTTCCAAGAGACAAAGAGTAATGAGACTAAAGTGAACTCAAGAATGTAACTCTCCCCACACAACAATGGGCTCATTTAAATTTTAAAATGTCAGCATTTTCTATGGGAGCCAAGTTCAGTCCTCCTCACTTCAGAGACAGCAATATTTTAGGTAGAGAAAGTCATCCTTTCTATTTCACAAACAGAGGAGGCTTGAATAAAAAAACAGAGGAGGCTTGAACAAAATAAACAAGAAAGACAAGGGATCCAGAATCTATTTTCAAGGAATAATGGATAACAAATGGAGAAAACATTGAAAGGAAAAATGACAAGAGGAAGACACAGGTCACTTAGAGAATTAGAAAAAATAACAACAACAAACAGATAAATTTGAAAGTGCTAATTTTAAAAATGCGAAAATAAACAAAATTCCCTAAGCCTCTGCCAAGTAATGCATGAATTTTGTACATTCCTTTTGCACGAAACAGGTGGATGAACAGATAACTTCTGAACAGTCAGTGGGAAAATGATTATTTTCCTGTAGATATACAGTCAGATAGGATAACCACCAGACTGGAGCTATCATAGGCATTTTCTTTTCTACTTCCCCAATATGGATTACATAGAATCAGTAATTTAGACCTCGAAATTCTAGGATGTAGTATAAAGAACTTTAACTTCTAAAAAAGAAGGAACTAGAAGTAAATCGTATGTAGCTTATTTTAAGCATTTTGTTTTTTAAAAAGTTAGGATGAACATTAGAAAATCCTCAAGTAAATCTATGATGTTATGTTTCAGCAATGCCAATATTTGTGAAAGCACTTTATATGTTTTCTCCTACAGCGAATCCTCCAGTGGTTCTTCAAAGGTTTTATGATATATTTCATACTATTGGTTAGCAGATAATTTTCCTCAGAATATGGTTCTGCTACCTTTTTTGTACTCATTTGCCCTCTTTACCTCTTAAACCTTATTTGGAACATCAGCATGTGTGTTTGTTGAGTAAATCATATAATAGCTATTTCTGACAGGAGTGATAATACAATGAGCATATTTAACTAACAACATGTAGTTGTTGTTTTTCTCTCTTAAAATGATGTAAACTGAACTACCTCTGCTTATTATCGAATACTTCTACCTGTTTGCTGACCTTGGTACCTTTCATTTTCATTCGATGCTAAAATATTTGCCGATCCTCGGCTATCAGCTCATTTTTAAGAGTGAGGCACTTTAGACACTCATTGGAAGCACATGAGGGCAGGTCTTTTAAACCAGTAAAGTTCACCATAGATTAATCAAACATCAATGTAACTTATATTTTGTATAAGCTGTATATCAATACAGTTTACCTGGCTCTAACAGGTAAAGCTTATTGATAAAGAAGGTATCTAACATGATGCTAAACCCAGGAATGTCTTTTTTTGGCTCCCAATGAGATTCCAAGTGACAATAGAAATTTAGCTTCACTGACTCTTTTTTATTCTAAAAGTTTTCATCTTCTTTTTTGATTTTGTGTTTTTGTTTTTGTCCATTAACAACCACTAAATTATTCTCCATTAGTAACAGTAACTAGGAAGAGTTTGGTTTTATCATCTGATCATTTCATGACTATGGCTGATGGATGACAGAAAAGTGTTCTATCACCCATGAGAGACGATGAAGAATTTAGTTTGTTAATATTTTCAATATATTTGTCTATTTTTGAGCTTTAATATGTGAATAATTTCATGCCCCCAGGAAGAAATGTGTGAATTTTTTGTGTGTATGTATTTGTAATCTGTAGTTGAAGTTGTAGAACTGAAGGTATAATATAAGCTCTCTATGTACTTGTTTGTCTGTGAGTTTATAAACAAGAAAGCTTTGACATTTACCTATGACTATAAAATGTTTTATCACCTCCAGAATTTATTAATACATTATTATGAAAGAATATGCATGCCTGTAGAAAGTTGTGCTATTTAAAAGGCAAAATGCACTGGACAATTCGGGAGATGATCTTATTTACTTTATTGTCATAGGGAGAATGCTAACTAATGAGAAACATCCCAGAAGAAAAAGAAGAATCTGGGGTTTAATAGAAGCTGGCAAACAAAGGGGTAATCCACAAGTGTACGAATGTCATGAACAAGGAGGCAGAAGTATTTTACTTCAAAATATGTGAGAGTATGACAGTTCTTTGTCATGAAACACATTATCACAAGGGTGGGGAACTTCTTTGTTTTTGCTGCTTTCTAGGAACATAGGACTCAGATAAAATTCAACATTGACAATTACATGCACTTAGTTAATATTTTAAAATACTCGTATGAATAAATTCTCATTTATCTACCTGCCTTGCTTTTTATGTACTATGTAAGATAGATCATTCTCTTTAAAAGCTAATAGTTAATATTGCTAGTACAGTCGATATGATGAGCAATAGCGACAGAAATATGTGTGTGTGTGCCCTTTCTTCCCAAAGAGATATAGAATAATTTTATCTCAACATATCAGCTTCTTCTAGAATATGAAAACAAATATAGCAATGAACATATAAAGAAAGACAATTCTATCTTAGCTGAGTCTGAATAGAAGCATAACACATATTAACATTTTTATAAAGTTTGCTCATTTCTGATGGGCTTATGCCTTTGTTTTATTGACTAATTTCTTCTTCTTCAATATGAAATATTATTCTTAACTTTCTATGAAATTTTCCTACATTGAAAAAATTCCCAGTCTTACCAGAATTGTTTTTAATTATTTCAAAGGAGATGGTAACCCTATCTTGCAGTTTCTGTGAAGGGTTGGAATTTAACTCTGGTAGGTACCTTGCTCCAAGTTGTAAAACTGCCTCCTGTCATAAAGATATGAGAAATTTATTTTTCCTTTGGATAAAGCCAATTGGCAAACACAGATGCCCTATGACTGCACTCTAAAAGTTTTTAATATTTTTCCACTAGCTCACCCCAGTCTTTAAAAACCTTCAGCCTCCTTCTCCTGCATAATTTAGTTCAGACTTAGTTCTGGTCTCTCTCTCTCTTATTGCAATAGCCCCTTTCCTTCCTATGCAATACTCCTTTCAAATAAATGTCTATAGTAAACCTGGATTTGTTTTTCATTTGATATGTTTGACAAGTTCGTGTTATATTTGTATAAAAATCATGTTTTTCTGGGTTTTTTTTTTGAAAAAAATTATTTGAGCACTTCAAATGTCAAAATTTGGAGCCCCTCACCCACAACCAGGAAAAAATTCTTTAATTTAAATTAGCAAAGAGTTAAAGATCTGACTGCTGCTATTATAGGAGCAGAGTGGAAGGTTAGAACTGAAAATTCTGATTCCGCATGTAATAAGCTATCATTTTTTCCTTGCAATTTTTCATTGCCCTCTGCTTCATTTTTGGTTTCCAGTTTCAAAGCCCTTCTTGTTTAGTTTCTTCAACTTATAACTTTCTTAAGTTCTTCAGAGGAGGAGTCTTCTGCCTGTGTAAGTAAAGGAAGTCACTGAAGAAGGGTAGTGGGGAGAAGGTTTAACTCTTCTAAATAAAGACTTTTGATCAGTCATTCTAGGTCTTATATTTCCATCACTCATATTCATTTCTATTTCCCAAGCTGGGTTATAAATTTACATCTTTCAAATGTTATATTTTTCATTGATACTTGTTTGTTGATCAAATATGTGACAAACTTATAGTCACCAGATTGGTTTATACATGTAAATTGCTAAAATCTCTAAAAGTTTGTTCTATTTTTAAATATATACTAAAATTTTTTTAAAGGAGATATGTTATCAAAACACCAAGTATCATTATAATTGCATTTATGAAGCTCTGTAGTTCTATTATGTCAATCAAGACAAGAGTTCCCCATAGATTAAAAAAAATCATTAATAGTGTGAAGTTTTTAATTGTGAGAGAAAAGAGATTTTTTTTAAGTGAGTCCTATAGATTTTCCACAAAGGGCTTCCCTAAATCTAAAAGGAGAAATGACTCAGGAATTCCTCTGTTTAGGAATAGAGGGTGAAATGTGTTGTAATTTTAGCAGTGCCAATGAGTAGTACAGATGGGATGAAGAGATAGCCAGGCAGATGGTGCCAAAGCAAGAATAGCAGCTGCTGGTGAGTGAGAGCTGAGCAGATGGTGCAATGGCATAGGCCACAGCAGCCATCAGCAGCGAGAAGTATTATAAGTTCATGTTAGAAGATTCTGGAACAGCTGTCCTGAACCTAGTACAATATGAGGCCCTTAATTTCAATGATCATTTGTTAGTATGCACCAGTATCAAGTGTTGAGGAAAGACTCCAGTAATTATTGAGCAGGATGATGCTTCTATAAGAATGCAGTCATTGATTTCATCTTTTCAGTAATCTGACTAAGCAAAGAAAATGTTATTTATTGTGTGTATACTTGCAGGTATAAGAAGGAGCTCTAATATTTGCATAAGGCATTATTGTTGATGATTTTTAAGCACTACCAACACATATCATTTCCTAATCCTTCAAACTGATTTTTCTTATGGCACAAAAGCCGTCAGACACATAAGAGACAAAAGGGTATTGGCTGAAAAATAAAAATTCCTGAGTTCTTTCTCAAAACTGTTAAATCAGAAATTCCAGGAATAAAGCCATAAATCTATCATTAACAAGCCTCTCCAGGGAATTTTATGCACACTAAATTTAGTTTCCACCTTAAGGATATTTAGGGAAATGTTGACAAAAATGTAAAATCTGTATGAATAAGTATAGCTACAAATGAAAATAAGTCAAAATAAATCATTTTTTAACTTATGTGTATAGGAAGTCATATGAGATTATTTTGACTTCGTATGTGACTAGATGCAGATGCTCAAATGTTATTGCTCTTTCTCATTCTCAGTCTCTCAGATCTGCTTATCTCTGCTGGGTCTCTTTCTACAGAGTAGGAAGGTTCATCTTCCAAACAATTCCTCTCCTTGTCCATGAAAATGACTGTTCTTAATCGGATTGTATTCCTATCTTGGGAAACAGTAATTCCCTGGTATGCAATGGGACATTTTTATCATAGGCCAGCAAGTGTAATGACCAAAGAAAAGGTGAATATGGATAGTTTGGGAAACTGAATATAGT
Organism: Piliocolobus tephrosceles; assembly: GCF_002776525.5. Taxonomy (NCBI): domain Eukaryota; kingdom Metazoa; phylum Chordata; class Mammalia; order Primates; family Cercopithecidae; genus Piliocolobus; species Piliocolobus tephrosceles. The sequence goes on along the minus strand of NC_045438.1, from coordinate 119,082,950 downwards.
TTAATGGAACTCAAACTAGAACAGGATGGGGTAGGCCTAAAAATAGAGAGTAAATCAAAATGTTCATATGCTAAAGAATCTGAACCTTATTTTTGACGAGATTTTTAAAACAACATTGAAAGATTTACTCAGGCAATTGCAGTTTTAGATAATCATTTTTGAAAGATTATCTTTATCATTCCTTTAATTCTTAAGAACAAATATTGTTCAAAGTCACCTTGAAATTTAAGGAATCTTAACAATGGAACTCCTCTCACACCTCTATCTCCCTGCCTTAAAATGTGTTCAGCTTAAAACTGACAAGTGGATAGAAATTAAACATTTTCTAAATAATTTACCATGAAACTCAAAACTTCTAGTTCTGTAATGCATCAATTTTAGTATAAGAGTGATAATGTATATTGGCCACATTTTAAAAAATGAACCATAGAAGAAAGAATGCTATTCATGTAAGAAACTAGTATCTTTACAACATGCTGACAAGCTTGTTTGCACCTGATTCTCTGTAATGTGAAAATATCCCATCTGAAAACTGATGTTCCATGTCTCCTGACCTAATCATTAAAAAATGTTAAAGATTAAAGGTTTATGATGATAGAAGAACAACAGCTTTCCAGTATTGAGTATTCAAAATATGCAAAGAGCTCAACATGTGTTTTATCACTTAATTTTCACTATAATTCTACTAGGAAGTCCTATAACACTTCTCATTTTTCTGTTGAAGGGTTTGAGACTTTAGGAAATTAAATAACCAGGCCAAGATCACATAAGAATAAGTGGCAGTAGAGATAAGACTTGAATGGTTTTCTCTCTGATCTCTGGAGATATATATATATATATATAGTTAACCACTATGTCCATCATGCAAGTGACTTAACCAACTTTATCCTTAGTTTTCTACTTGATAAAATACATATTATAACATTACCTCACAGGATATCTGTGAGTGTTAAATGAAACATATACACATAAAGTTGACTAAGGCAATAATTTAGGTTCATCACTTGGAATATGTGGGCTCTTGAATCACTATGGCTTTGGGAGAAACTGCTATATTGTTGCTTACCAGTTTATTATTATTTGTAGACCCGGAAGTAAGTCATATCACACTTGCTCATAGTTTTATGGTTGGGATGTTCAGTGGGTCCATTAATGGCAGAGAAGTGAGTTGCAAGGTATGGGAATGCAGATGGAATATTTGGTGAGCTCTACTGTCACTCAACAGTATATAGCCACGAAATTATGATGTTTGATTTCCAAAAAGAATTGTCATAATGTAAATCCTAATTGTGCCTCAAATCAAAGTATAATTATTGAGGTTTTAAGTTGAGGAGGGAAATTCCACCTAACTTTTCAGATACTTTAGCTATGTAATTCAAACTTTCAAAGTCTACTTAGGTTTTTACAAAAATTCTTTCTTTCTAAATGGTCTTCAAATCACAGATTTTTGTAAAAAAGGAATTCTCAAATTTAAATGTTTTAATGTGTATAGCTTACTGTAAATTACTCTGTTTTTCACATAATGGAGTGAAATATTATATTTCTGATTTAAAAATTTGAACAACTGAACTGGCCAAATTAAATATAGAAGCGTCTGCCTCTTTTTCTCTTGAGATCCAAGTTTTAAGCACACGACAATTCATGATTAGCAAAATGCCAACAGATTTTACTTTTTTATACAAGGTCTAAATAAAGAATAACAAAGCAGTCACTTTTTATTAACATTAATTATAATCTTTCTATGTAACACACAGTTCATGCAAGAACATTTTTTCTGTTGCCTCTTATTTAGGTTGTAATTCTTCTGATTGTTTCTTGTCTAATAGTACACTATGAAGTCATGATTAACATTTTACAAATATTCCATCAGTAAGAGCTTATTTTGCCTGTGAATTTTTCTGCTTCATTACCTTCTGTCAGTACATAACAACCGTAAGTAAGGAAATAATTAATTTCCATTCTAAGAATTCCTATAGGAACAACTGATATTTTCCTGGCAGTGTTCATGAATACTTGAAGATATGCCAAAAATAAATCATGAGAAAGTGCTATTTGTCAGGATACTTAGCCCCAAAATGGGTTATTGTCAGCATCTAGCAGATGTGAGGTGATGACACGGTGGCAGGTCATATTCCCCACTAGATTTGGCAGTCCTTAGGGTAATAGAAGCCAAGGCATATAAACCTTGACTCTGGCTAGAATACCCTCCTGAAAATCCTTTCTTCTCACTAACACATATGCAGCCAAAGCTTCTGTTCTCTTCTTAGGCTAATGAGCATATCTAATGCTAAAGGTAAATACCCAAAGGACTAGACTATATTTAACACCTGTGTTATGTGTAAACTGCCTCTTCAGAGGATTTATAGTCAAAGAGGAGCTATAGAACTTAGAGAAGGTGAAGTTTATTCTAGACAGAAGGATATTAAACTTGTGATTTGTCATGGTTCTTTTATGTCTGTGGGGATCTATGCTATTATCATGACCGTTAACCCAGAATTTGTTTCTAATTATTTTCTACTTATAGACATATAAGTAGGGTTTGTTATAGGAAGCCCACTTATTTTAGGGAAATTAATTCTAAAATACTTTTTCTTAAATATGATTTTTTATGTATTCAAAATGAATCTAATTTACCATTTTAAAACATCAAATTTTTGCCCTTTATAGATAGTGGCTTCAAAATTGTAAAAGGATTGAAACTTATCAACTCCTATTTAATAAGGAGACAGTCCTCTAATGACATTGCATATCTATTTTTAATAAAGCTGTAACAAAAAATTATATGACTTTTCATTTTTTGCTTCATCAACTAAGCTTTTCTCTGTATGTTCAGAGAGATTTTCCTAGTTACTAACTTTCTAATATGCATTTTACTCTTTATTTTAGGTAATTCTAAAAATATGTGTATCATTTCTGAACTTAGATGGTAAAGTGGAGACTCACTAGTTTACATTTAGGGTAAAGACTGCCTTTATAAATGTTCCTACAGTTTAAAGGCTTTACTCTCTGGTCTTGAATATGTAACAGCTTTGCAAAATGTTTTGCGAGCAAAGTATATATTCAAAATATTTCAGTATGTGAGCTTTGATTAAAGGAATAGAGAAATAGCATACACTATTGAAATAATTTATATGGCAATAATAAGGAATATGATATAATCTATCATTGTGTATCTTCTGATGACAAATACTCAACCTGTAACTTTTACTTTACTCTCAAAACAACTCTGCAGTGAGTTCATTTCGCAAGGAAAAAAAGTTTCAATACTTACCCAAGACCACAAAGTTACGAAATTCTTGAGGTAGGATTCAAACCCAGTGGTTTTTTTTTTTTTTTTTAATTCTCTGCTCACGATCTTTCTACTGCATAACAGTAACCTTATCTTGTGGACTTCTTTTTCTCAATACTAAACATTTTTCAGTCTAGACCCCAGTATTTTGATCAACATCAAATTACTTATTTCAGTTAATAAGTAAGGGACCGACTAAAACACATAAATTAAAATACATAACATTGGAGATGCATGGTGTATTATTCTGTTTTGCATTGCTATAAGGGAATACCTGAGTCTGGGTAATTTAATAAATTATTTGGTTGTGCAGGCTGTACAAGCATGGTGCCAATCTGCTCACTTCTGGTGAGGCCTCAGGAAACTTTTACTCATGGTGGAAGGCGAAAGGAGAGTAGGCAAGTCACATGGGGAGAGAGTGAGAAGAGAGAGAAGGAGGTACCAGGCCTCTTTAAACAGCCAGCTCAGGAGAACAAATAGAGCTGGAACTCACTCATTACCGTGGGGAGGTCACCAAGACATTCATGAAGGACCCACCTCCATGATTCAAACACCTCTCACTAGACCTCACTTTCTTTTTTTTCATATTTAAATTTAATGTTAATTTTTTAACAGTTTTCTTTTTTTAAAAATTATTTATTTATTTATTTATTTATTTATTTATTTATTTATTTATTTATTATACTTTAAGTTCTAGGGTACATGTGCATAGCGTGCTTTCAACACTGGGGCTCACATTTCAACATGAGATCTGGAGGGACATACATCTAAACTGTATCAGAAGGTTAATTGTGTTTACTGCAAGCATGTTAAATTTGTTCCACCTAACAAAATTGACCCTTTTGTTATATACTGTTTTGCTGTGTAGTTTATAAAACACTTTAATACTTAGGATATTGAATCTCTCAATAGGTTTTAAGAATGCCCACACTGACTACATGAACACCGTAATTTTACATCATTTTGTGTATTTGATTTTACAGAAAGCTCTTATTGTTCTTTGATTTGGGTTTTTTCTATTAGCGTATTCATCAAGTCACATTATTTCCCAATAGAGTATTTGAAATTTGGTTACTGTGGTGACACATTTGCATGCAATTTTAACTTATTTCTTTCAGCATGGCAACTAAAAGGGAGAGAAATGGCAGGATAATGAATTAGTAAGGATTTGGGGACAGAAAATATTTATTACAAGTGCTGTTTGAGAACAATCAATAATTATAAGAACATATAATCTTGTAATGCAATTGGAAGTGAATTTAATTCAACTTTTGATTCTCTTATTTCTCCTTTGAGACATCCACTCAGAGTAGAGTAGCCTTCAATAGCCAACAAAATGCTACTGTTGTTAACTCAAAGATCTGTTTTATTCTTAGCATCCCAACTTTACTCTTCAGCCTGGGGCAGGAACCAGTGTTACTGATACACGAAATTTTAGGATAGTTAAAGCCAGGAGATTAAACTAAATGTGGATACGTTAATGTCTTAGTATTTTATATAAGAAGACAGGGCTTTTAAGAAAGATAGAACTGGAAAACTTGACACAACTGCCCTTTATAAAAATGTGTTTTAATGTTAAATAACCAGACAAAGACAATTGAGAGTGAACAGGAAATTGGAAAGAATTGGTAGCATTTTCTTGGCAATTGAAGACTACTCTGCTTTGAGAGAATGTCTCAAAGGAGAAAAAGGAGGTCTCAAAAAAGGACTAGATGAAATATTGACACATAAAATCTCTTTGACATTTTCTGTTAAAGTCACTCTTGGCAGGACAATACCTTATACATGTCGAATGAAGGTAGATGTCATATGAACAAACAGAAAACCTAAGTGCATATCTTTAAGTTACTCACACATTTCCAAAGTGTTGTTAAGATTAGAACACAAAAATTTAAGGAGAGAGAGAAGAGGGAGAGGTGAAGGTCTGGTGGCTGAGAGTACTAGAAGAGAATGCTGAGAGTCTGGCCACAAGGATATTTAGGATTACATAATATCACTAGCATTAAGAAGATTAACATGTAAATAATCAAAAGAAATGGATTATTTCCAATGGAGGACAAAATTATTCTACCTATTACCGAATAGCATGTCTATTTCCTCATTTGGCTTCTAGAATTTTAAGCTGAATAAACCAGCAAGTAATATAGTACACACTATTGCTTATTCTGAATATTAATGTTACTAATTTAAGCTTATTTTTGTATTTGAGCAATAAAATATTTTAATGAAATGTTATATTTTTTAAAATTTAACTTTTGTGTCAAATATTAATTGATATTATATTAAAATATTTTTATAGAGCAAGTGATTTTATGGAGTAATAGATTTTGTAGAGTAAGATATTTTACAGGATGAGGTTAATTGTACTTAATTGATAGCAGTCTGAGCATGATTTTTGTTGATAAATTATACCCCCATGAATTACATATTAAAATCTCAGAGTCCCTTAAACTGTGAGCATGCTCTTTTTCTTTTTCTCTGAACTCTAAAATATTGTTACTGATCTTAAAAATTAGCTTCATATTCTCTTCACATTTGGAAATCTCATGCTCAGATAAATATCTTGTGTGAGTGTGTGTGTGTGTGCGTGTGTGTGTTGTGAGCTAAAATAGTCTGTATTTCTTCTTTTGTTTGGACTTTGTACAAGACAGCTTATTGTGAAGCTGTTCAAGATTACATAAACGTAGATTTTTAAAAATGCTTTTGAAAGGTAAATATGTTAAAATCAGTTCACACTGTATCCCCATACTCAAACTACACAGCATGACAGACAAAACATTATTAGTACATACTTATACAAACATGCTCATGCCCAGAAACAGGTTAAATTCATCTGGGGAGAGAAATGGAATGAAAACAAAGTAGCCACATGAAGAGGCAAGTCTATAGGGCTTCACTCCTGGAAATGACTGCTGGAAATGTCATCTTCAAGCTCCACTCCCAGGGGAAGCAGTTCTAACAGTGCCCCACCCACTGTCAGGAAGCAGAGCACCTGTTTGCAAACGGAAAGTGGAAACCGCTTTGACTCTTGTAGTGAGCAATATCCCAGGAGCGTCAGGGAAGGGCCATGACAACCCCTCAACCAGAGCCTGGGGCAAGCTACACAGTGACTCTGAAAATGTATTGGTTATATTTTCTTAGCACAATACAGAACCAGACATATAAGAACTAGTTCTCACCTGAGAAACCTGGGGGTCCTAGAAAAGCAAGCACAGACCAAACAAAGATGGAGAAGTGAGCATGAAAAGAAAACAATCAGCTGGCCGAGAAATTTCTTCCAAAAAATATGGTTGCAGTAAGAAATATTAATTTCATGGAACCATCCCAACAAGAGATCACTCTTGAGATAACATAAATAAAAGAATATGCTAAAAGGGAATTAAAATAAGACTGAATAAAGTTCTCAAAAATACAGCTAGCATTCCAAAATAAACAGAAGGTTATGAAACAGAATCAGTTGGATATGTATCAATAACTGTTAGATACAGAGAATCAGCACATTATTGATCTTGGAACAAAATGTATATAGTCACCCAAGAGCATTACTCCTCATATGAAGAAGGAGTCATTAGCTCCTTCAAGACTGAATGGATGATGGTGATTGCATTGTGTTAGGAGCCTGAGATTTCACAAGGTTATTTATCCACTAAACAACTTGGTATTTGAATCTCCCCCAATAAAGCCCTGAATCTTCCTGGCAGAAAAGGCAAAGCATTAAGATTATGTGTCCAGGCTTACTGAATTAAACAACCTTTCTTCTGACCCAGACTAATGGCCCTTAACCTATGAATGCTTTTAAGGGCCTTCATTGTTATGAGCTGCCTTGTGAAGACCAAAGCTGAGAGGAAAAACAGTAACCTATTTCTCAAGCATTCATTTCAAAGTCAAGTATATTTTCCATGTACCTATGTGTCTAATAACTAAGACTTCAATATCCATGTGCTTGAAATAGACATGAATTTTAATCTAAGACATGATCTGCCTAAGTGTGATCATTTAAAATTACCTGCAGGATTTGCCATATCTACCACACCACTGCTCTTCCACCTGGGCTGCATTTCTAGGGAAAAAGCTATCTGTCAGATGACTGTCGAAACGTTATTTTTATATCAGAGTATATGTATTGTAGTAGCTTAAATGGTTATAGAACATTTGTTAAATTATTTTATGCACACATTACTTAATGCTAAATCAGAAGAAAAATGTAGGTGCAGCCCATTTAGGCCCTCAGGGTCTGGACTGTGTGGTGAGTGTTGAAAATGTTCAGTGAGCCAAGAAGCTGTCAGCACCAGGATTGCTGGTGCCAAGAGAGGCCTGAGCAGACTGCTCCCTGCTGGCACCCTTCTTTCCCTGACAGGGATACTGACGGTGAGAAGGACACCACTGCTGCTGCTCTGGTTCTTGTCAGAACAGGAAATCACAAGTAGATCTACAAATAGCCGTTTTATTATCTTCTGAGAACCAAATACAAAGCATTCCCAGTTTGTGTAAGATAGATGGAGATCAGAGGCAGGCCGAAGGTTACAACTATGAATGGCAGATTAAATGCTTTCTTTCTACAGCTATATTTATGTCTAATAATAATTACGGTTAATGAGAAGTTGAGAACGGATTCACCCTTCTACCTAATTCCCCAAATTGTATTTTCAATTCTACCACTAAGTTTTTTCCAGAGCTACCCAAAGAAAATATAAAATCAGATAACTTTAGAAATTGTGTAAGTATTCAGTTTTTACAGTAAATTAAAAACAAACAAACAAACAAACAAACATGTAAGAATTCGTAAGGCAAGAACCAAATCTGGCACAATCTGTTTTGTTAACATGTATAACATTTTGTCAAGGCAGGTATTTCAGCAACAAGAACATTATAAATAATTAATCAGTAATCAATCAATTACAACATTATCACCAATTATAACTGACATCCTTAATCTTTATATGATATCTTTTGTATGGCACTGCATGGATTTATTTTGCAATTTGGCTTTCTTATGAAGTTTGTAGTTTAGATAATATTTGCTACTGTTTGCTTGCATGTTCACAACAACATATTTTAGAAGGCAAACAAATCATGACATTAAATAAGGTTCTGAAAATGTATTTTTTTAAAACATCAAAGCAACTTTAATGCTATTGCAATACCTGTGAGACCCCCTAACATGACCCAGGCAGATTTTTTTTTTTTTTTAATCTGGAAAAATGACAGGTCTACATGCTGTGAAAGTATAAATTCATGCACATACCAGCCCTCTGAGTTACTGAGGGTACTATTTGGCATACTGAGGGGAATGATTGGCAGTGTGGCACACCCACAGTTCAGCACACCCTCCACCATTTGAAAAGGTTGTGTGGGGGTTTTTTTACATTTTTTTAAAACTTTAAGACATATTAAAACTGTTGTTTTTTAAAAAATAAATGATTTTCTGGATAAAATATTTTTAATCCTTACCCTTCTGATTACGGTTTAATCATATGTTAATAATAATTTCCTAAAAACTTACTGTGTTCTGGAGGCATTTGAAGAATATAAAGCAAATATCCCCATTACCAGGAATTTTACAATCCAGCTTGATCAACAGATTTTTCATGGAAACACACTTTGGGTGCCAATGGTTTTATTATGTAACTCTTGGAATTCATGATTTTTGACACCCTCGCCCTTACCTACCTATATATCTTCTTTTCTAGTGACTGCCCATCCATGATTCAACACAATTTCTCTCTGACATAAGGAATCAAAACAAAAGTGTTGATGCTTTCTTCCGAGAACTCTTTCAGGACTTTCCAAATATCAACTCATTTGGAACATAGCCTACTTCCTCTTACATTATTTATGTATATTCTTACTTCCTATCTCTGTGTCCCATTAAGTCTTAATGTCCCTATGTTTGTTTAGTCAGTGCTTGATTTTTAATAATATAGATTTTCACCTTTCCTGGAAATCTAAGTATGTATCTCATGGCGTATATACACTTTTTCATTTGAGGCAGCCAAAGGATTTTGAATTAAATGTAAACACTCGGGTTCAAGTCCTTGGTTTGCCATTTGCCTATCTGTGTAATTTTGTTTGTTTCACCTTTCTCTGAACCTCCTTTTTCCATTTACAAAATGAAGTTACTGTAACTGACGAACAAACTGCCATCTTGTCCCAGTGTCCATGATTCCATAATCCTGACTCTCCAAGTTCTATTGTTCCAACTGGGTTTCTTTCTACATTCAACAGGTAATAATGTCTGTTTAAATATTTGAATGATTTTTTTGGCATAAGCTTACTCTGAAGAAATTCACAGGGCATAGGCATATGTTTATTCTACAGTTTTACTACCCACTATTTGTGAGGTGTTGCAGGAGTGTTGACAGAGTTTAAACTTCCATGGTAAGAATCTTTAGAAGGAGGTGAAGAAACAGAGAAACAATGAAAATTTGGTTAAAATATAAAAGTAGCTAATTCTCTTGAAGTTCAAAGTAAATCTAGGTTACTTCACCAAGAGTGATTGGGGCTGGTAGAAAATCAGAATCTACTTCATGGTATAGGTTTCAAGGAGTAGGAGAATGTTAACAAGTGGAAAATGTGGGGAGATGATGCTTGTAGCACAGGGAAGTATTGACAGCATGACACAGTTTGTAAAATGCAGGGCATTATAGAGAGAAAGTTCATTTTTCCTGGAATGTTCACTTTATGTTGAGTATGTCTTGAGTGTTGAGATACGTAGAGAAAACTTCTTTCTTTTTTTGAAAAGGGTTACCATTTAAAAGCTTTTAGTTTATTATTATTATTATTATTTATTTTCAAGGGTACAAGATGTTAATAAAGATCAAACATAGAATGGGCCGTAACATTTAATTGTGTGTTTATTTTTTATTTATGTTTTGTTTTTAGATGAAGTCTCACTCTGTCACCAGGCTAGAGTGCAGTGGCACGATCTTGGCTCACTGCAACCTCTGCCTCCCAGTTTCAAGCTATTCTCCTGCCTCTGCCTCCTGAATGTCTGGGACTACAGGCATGTGCCACCACGCCTGGCTAATTTTTGTATTTTTTAGTAGAGACAGGGTTTCACCATGTTGACCAGGATGGTACCGATCTCTTGATCTTTTGATCTGCCCGAGTCGGCCTCCCAAAGTGCTGGGATTACAGGCATGAGTCATCACGCCCAGCCTATTTGTGTGTTAAGTGGCTCAAATTATTAATTTGTATGCAAAATAATGGATGAGGTGATTGTCTATGTGAAACATTTTTTTGTTAGAGTTTCTGTATGGTGTTCCTTCTCTGATGGCGAGATGTTGAGGCTTGAAATTTGTGTTGAAGCAACTGACCTCAGTAAAGTATAAATGACAACATTTAAACCATTCAGGGAACAATAGTCATGAAATGAAGTGAGCAGACACCTTTAACTTTTCATTAATTTCTTGTTATTTATTATTAAGAAAATTTTTACAAACACCTAAAAACAAGTTTTCTACTTTATTTTTTCTGTGGTTAAGCAGATCATACAGAATTTCTATAAGTGATGGTACAAACACGTTTTCATTATTAAAATTATTGTTTTCTGTTAAATGAGATTATTCCAAAGTTGTTGAATATTCAATTTGTCCTTTCTTTTTTCCTTTTTCTCCTTGCTTTCTTTCCCTCTTTTCCTTTTTCCTTTCTCTCTCTATCCCTTACCTTCCCTTTCTCTTTCCCTTCCCCTTCCCGTTTCCCTCCCTCCTCCTCCCCCCACCCCCTCCCCTCCCCTCCCCCTCCTCTTCTATCCTCTCCTCTCCTCTCCTTTCCTTTCCTTTCCTTTCCTGTTGATATTGATATAAACTATGTCACTGAATTCATCTTCTGAGGAATCCCCATATTGCCTCTCTAGGGATTTAATTATTTATCACCTTTGCATCATTACACAAATTAACCACACACTAAGTCTCTCAGGGTTACCTTTGCAATTGTAAATGATATAATTTCATTAGTGGCTTTCACAAGCCATTAATCAGGGACATTTTAATTGAATGTTAAGTGATAATTTCCTTTCATAAGCAAATTTACCATGTGAGTCTTAAGAGACTGACAGGAGTGTAGGTTTTGCTTACTTCGTTGGATTTGGGTAGTACTGAAGTCTTAAGCGATTGCTCAGATCTTCAGAGGAGTTAGAAAGAGTAGAGGAAGATAGTACATGTTGTAGTACAGTTTTCGTTTTTTTGTTTTTAAACACACACCTAAGCAACATTATTAGAAAAGGACATGCCTCCCCTCCTAACACGAGCATCATGCTGCTGAAAGGTGACAAATTGACAAGTTCAGGGAGAACAGTGCCCAATCCAAAGACTGGGTACCAGAATGAGTGACAGGGCTAAATCCCATCACACTTCCACCAGCTCATCCCAGGCAAGATCAGAAGGGAACTGGCAGTCTCTGAAATGCCTGCTCAGGATTCACACTCTGTGACCTGTTTGGCTCCTAGAGTCTTAGCAGAGACCACCAGCAGGGGAGCTAATTACTGCCAGTCTGTAATGTGGACCCCCCTCCCCCCAGGATTAACTGAATGGAGGTCACTTCTTTTATAGCTATCCCATGTCCAGCTGTGAAGAGCTATTACCCAGTAAGAACTTGTTCCCAGTAATGATCAGATGGGGCCTTGCATTGGAGACCTAGAAGTAAAGTCTCCATAATGAATCCCTGGAGTCATCCACGCCCTCACTAGTCTTGCTACAGTTCTAAAATGAGATAAAAAAAGAACTCCTGCACTTTTATTCCCCCCTCTACTGGCTGTATATTTTTGCTCTCTGTCTGGTCTTCATTTCTCTCTGCATAAGCAGTTTTAAGCTTTATTTAAGTGTTGCTTTTCCAAGTGTTCATGACTTTGTGCAGGGCTCACCACACATCACTTATGCCTTATTTTACAGGGCGAGTGGGTAATTAGCATCTTTCACAATTAGCCAGGATTTGCTCTGCTAATTTCATTCCCTGATGAAGGTGCTAACTTGGCGTGAAACTGTAATATGTTGGGTGATTTATTAAGTCGCCACCGATGTGTAGAAATCACATGCCTGCCTTTACTGTTGAGAAAGTTAACAGCATCCATTTGTAAGAGATGGTATTTGAAAAGTGATGTTGGTGTGATTGAATGTGTGAACGCATAATGAAGTCAACCCAGATAGCCCCTTTCTGATTAAATTGTATTAAAATTATGTGGCAGTTCCTTGAAACAAGACTCTCAAGAAAGAAATATGTGACCATCTTTAAAAGTAACTGTCAGTCACAGTGTAATTGACTGGGGGACTATAGAGGAAAATGTCATACCTGTTTTTTAAGCAACACATAGAAGATGCCATAGAGATATGAAGGCTCTTTGCCTAAACAAGTTGTATATATAACTTTTAACAACACACGGGACAAACTTATTTTAAAAATCTCCAAATTAAACCATTTGGCACATTTACTACTAGATTTACTATAATGTGTTTCCCTTATCTTATTTCCACAGTAAATTTATGCTTTTTAAATATTCAGTATGAAATTCATAATTGAGAAAAATTGATTATACTGAAACCTGGGCTTCTGACAGCTCTGAGTAATAATACCTGTTGCTTTTTTTCATCTATCCTGTGTTTACAAAGGAATATTTATTAGAAAAGAAAGGACGAAAGGAAGAAAGGAAGGAAGGAAGGAGAGAGAGAAAGAAAGAGAGAAAGAAAGGAAAAGAAAAGAAAAGAAAAGCTCCTGTACACGGGAGAAATCTGAAGGACCCAATAAGAGAGTAAACTGACATTAAGTGCTGCTTTTTTTTTTCTTTTCTTTTCTTTTTTTTTTTTTTAGACCGAGTCGGAGTCGCGCTCGGTCGCCCAGGCTGGAGTGCAGTGGCGTGATCTGGGCTCACTGCAAGCTCCGCCTCCCGGGTTCACGCTGTTTCTCCTGCCTCAGCCTCCTGAGTAGCTGGGACTACAGGCGCCCGCCACCACGCCCGGCTATTTTTTTTTTTTTTTTTTTTTTTTTTTGTATTTTTAGTAGAGATGGGGTTTCACTCTGTTAGCCAGGAAGGTCTTGATCTCCTGATCTAGTGATCTGTCCACCTCGGCCTCCCAAAGTGCTGGGATTACAGGTGTGAGCCACTACGCCCTGCCCATTATGTGCTTCTTGATGAGAAGCAATGTGTGATCTTGTGATACATCATTTTTAGGGGAAATTGTTATAAAATATATTATTGAAGCAATTGGTAAAATCTGAATATGAGTTTCATATTAGATAACTATTGCATCATTTTTAAATTTCTTTAATTTTATACGTGTACTACGACTATGTAACATGTCTGTTCTACGGAGATATATGCCGAAATATTTACAGACGAAGCGTCAGAAGGTCTGCAAGGCACTTTTCAAATGGTTCAGTCAAAAACTAAATATATACCTACATAACATATGTGTGTATTTTGTATGTATACATTGTACCTATATTAAAACAAAGTGAAAGAAAAAGCATATATAGCAGAGTTAACAATTAGTGAACACAAGAGGAGTATTTAGAAATTCTTGTATTTTTTTCAAAATAAAAAGGAAATATGTGATGTCACATCAGAAAGCACTACAGATAATTATTCATTCTGAATGCCATCTTTGTTATTCGTTTCCATTTTTTAAAACATTCAAAACTCAAATATGTATTATTATTATTATTTGAGATGTAGTCTGGCTCTGTCGCCCAGGCTCGGGTGCAGTGGCACTATCTCAACTCATTGCAACCTCTGCCTCCCGAGCTCAAGAGATTCTTGTGCCTCAGCCTCCTGAGTAGCTGGAGTCACAGGTGTGTGCCACCATACCTAGCTAATTTTTTTTTTTTTTTTTTTGGTAGAGACGGGGTTTCATCGTGTTGGCAAGGCTGGTCTCGAACTCCTGACCTCAGGAGATCCCTCTGCCTCTGCCTCCCAAAGTACTGGGATTACAGGTGTGAGCCACCGTACCTGGCCTCAAATAGGCTTAATTTTTAATAACGAACCATCATATCCTAAACAATTATCTAACTCAGTATTTTTGTATACTAAAACTCTTAGCCCTTTTGGCTTATATAAATATCACAGACCATTTAAAATTTGCAAAGACATTGGAAAGGATAAAATAAAACTGGAGGAAGATATTTTATAAACTATGACATAATGTTTTTTTGAGAGGATAACAAAAGATAAAAGTTATGGATGGTGAAATTATGTTTAGAGTGCTAACTCCTCAAGTTAATAACATTCAAATTTAAATTATAAAGTAGCAGTTTAAATATATTGTAGAGAAATATATAATTAAATAACGGAATAAATAGCAAAGACTAAGTAATGGAATTGGGAAGTGAAGAATGGTGAAATAAGGGTTGCTATTTTTCATTAAAAATCTAAAGTACTCTTTGATATTTTAGAACCAGTATATCTATCCCTTGGACAATAATCAAGGTAAAAACTAAGTCCAATAATCACAAAAATTTAAACACAAAGAAGTATTAAAAACAACTGAGGACTTACTATGTACAGAGCCTAGTATAAGTAGATGTGCATATATTGTATCATTAAAAACTCAAAACAATCTGAGTATTTATTATCTTCTTGTATTCTTCACATAGTACTTATGTGAAAAGAGAACCACGAGGATTCAAAAACTTACCAAGATCACACAATAGGACTGAAATAAGAATACAAAAAATCATGTTTGTTAAATTTCCAAACCAGTTCTTTTAACAAGTACAAAATGCTACTTAACCCACCTCATTTGTTTGACATATATTTATTTGACATACATTTATATATTTACTTGACATATATTTATTCATTATTTGACATATATTTACTTGACCATTTACTATGTTCTAGGCATAGAGTTAAGCACAGGACACACACACACATATATGTCATATATATATATAAAAAAGAGTACTTTGATATACATATGTATCAAAGAGTACTTTAGAAATAGATACATACGTACGTATATACATACGTGTGTGTGTAGAGATATATGTGTGTGTGTGTGTGTGTGCATGCTCAAGCTCAATTAATGGGAGAGCCAAATGAATTATTGCATTGTTCTTATAACTATGATATGTACCAAATAAAAATGAAAGAATCACATCTCCAAACCTCGATCTCTTTTTCTGGTTGAACCCTTTGCCCACTAGCACAGACAATTCCCTGAAAAGAGGCATGATATACCACAGGACTCTCTCTTCTTGAAGCCCATGAATGTTTTACCAGAGATGTGGGAACAAGTTTGCACTGTGGCAGAACACGCGAGATAGGAGCTAATGAATCAATTCATTCGTCTTTTATTTGAAGCACAGTCTTGAGTCACAGTTCGGATGACTGCTTATGGTTGGTCTTATGAGATGGAGAACTATATTTCTCAAGGATCTACCACAAGGAGTTCAGAAATAATATATTTTTAGTAATGTGGAGAGGAAGAAAAGTCAGTAAAGGGGTCAACAAAGTCAAATTCAGTGTCAGGAAGAGATCCAGGAGACAGTAGCATCAAACAGGAAGTAAATGAAAGTTAAAGAATTGGATAATTCATCTGGCTAAAAATTTAAAAATGCTCTATTATTTTCAGAAAGACAGATATGATGAGGATTAGATGAAGACACACAATAAAGGGATAGTTTTTAGAAAACTGTAATAACTTAAGTGGTTTCATAGGATGAGGGCAAGAAATCAAAGGAGAGAGAAGAGAAGTAATCGTTGAAGCGTCAGAAGAGAATATGGGCTTTGCTATAGTTGGTAGGTTAGCCTTTGGGAGAAGTCTCACTGTCTGAGACAGCCAAGAAAGGCAGTATCAAGAGGGCAAAGATAGAACACAGTAGCCGTGAAGCATAGTTAGAATAGTTCACGGTTGGTAGACTTTTATATTTTCTTGCAAAGTGGTGAAAGAACAGTGGTGGGAGTAGGAGGGCTTTGAGATTCTGAGAAGCGTAGTGAAGATATGGGGGTCCCGTTTTGGGTAGTGAGAAGGGAAGTTGAACAGAGAACATTTGAATAATGGCTGTGAGGTGATCAGGGTCCAAACATCTTCTGCAGCAGCATGCAGCAGCAAGGAGTAGAAGACAGGAGGTTGAATCAACTCAAGGTTACAGATTTTCAGAGTTCGTTGGACAAGGGTATTGAAAATACTGGTAAGAAAGTGGTTGAAATTTATCGCCAGTGGTTATAGGGCTGCACTGAAAATGAATTGTGTATTTGTGCTATATCTTCTCCTTGACAGAAGAGGCAATCTATGTGTATTATAAATGCAGATATAATCAACCTTGTTTGACATGATGCCTGAAAGTTAGATGTAATCATGGAATACAGACGATACTATGATAGTCAAAACTAAATCAATTAAGTATTGGCCATTGCCCCTTTCCTAAAATTTGAACTACTTTTGAAACAAGATATAATATGAATCATACAAAATTGTCTTTACTATTTAAAAATATGTTTTTATATAATTTTACATATGTAAATGTGTAAAATTTTTTGCATTTTTTGATTATAGTGAGAGAAAATGTGTGCACATGTGCATATGCTTGTGTGCGTACACATCCATGTTCAGACACCATAATTATGATCTGAAGATCTGTTATAACTTACGCATGGGTCACAGGTTCTAGCCTGCTGGATTGGGGAATGATGAGTGTTGCTGCTGCGAGCCTTTCCTGTGACACAAGACGGAGCTCTGGTTACATCTCTGCCAGACCTGCTGTAACAGAAGCAAAAGCAGTTTCTCATTCACAGTAGTTCACAGCTGGAATCTTGTTTCTAGTGTCAGCCTGCTCCTCTAGACTCTAATTTCTTGAGATTGGACTAGAAAGCTGTCTGTTCTGTTTTATAATCTGTTTAATCAGTTGCTGTTTTGAACATTAGAACAATCTTCTGTTATTGGAAAGAATGATTTGTCCTTTGGTAATTTGTTTTGAATTCAGTTTTCTTTCAATTTAAAAATAAAAATAAGCAGTATTATAAATAATTTGTATTATATGTATGATAGAAAAAAATTGTTCATTTTAATCTTTGTTAAATAACAAAAACAATTTCATTAGAATGTCTTTATCTAAAACTCACTTTATTAAGAGACAGGAGAAAATTATAGGGTTGAAATGCATCAGTTTTTTAAAATATGAAGATTATAAAAACCTGTTGTTGCCTGTTTTTTTAACTGATAGCTTCCTTTTAGTAAAACAACTTAGATGTTAAGAGATTTTAAGAACAATAGTAAAAACAGCATTCACAACTTAGTCACAAAATAAATCCAAATATTACTTTTTATAATTTATTCCTATATATTTCATGTTCCAAATAATTTCTGCTTTGCATTTAATACATCAAAGGTGTTAAAAAAGTGATTTGTTATACACACACACATATAATACATACGAAATTTCTATCATAGTCTTAGATATCAGAAAAAATTTTTAAAGCATATATGATTTGACTTCTTTTTCAGAAACATAAAATCATACCAAAGGGAGAATTGTTGACTTCGTTTCAGCTCTGGTTTCTAGTCTCAAGTCCTGTACCAGCTATATGACTTGAATATACTACTTGATATGTTCAGTTACTTCATCTGAAGAATTGACGTGCCATTTTAACCTGAAACACAGGAGCTCAATATTTTTCTACAACAAGGACAATTGCTATCTATAAATTCAACATTCTTTTCTCAGTTATCATATTAATGGTACTTTAAAAATATGATACATGGCTGGGCATGGTGGCTCACGCCTGTAATCCCAGCACTTTGGGAAGCTGAGGTGCGAGGCAGGAGAATCATGAGGTCAAGAAATCGAGGCCATCCTGGCCAACATGGCGAAACCCCATCTGTACTAAAAATACAAAAATTAGCTGGGTGTGGTGGCATGCACCTGTAGTCCTAGCTACTTGGGAAGCTGAGGCAGGAGAATCACTTGAACCTGGGAGGTGGAGGTTGCAGTGAGCCGAGATCATGCATTGTGCCACTGTACTCCAGCCTGGTGACAGAGCGAGATTCTCAAAAAAAAAAAAAAAAAAAAAAAAAAAAGTGATATGTTTAATCTTTCTTGAAATTCCCTTCCATAGCTGCTGACTGTATAAACAGTTCCTCTTTGCAAACGAACTTCATTAGAACCCATAACTGTGCTCCTCTGGTCCACTTTCCCTTTTACTAACTCCTCTTCTTTCCCTTGCACTGCTTCTGAGTGTCTCCATGACATTACCTTGGCACAACTGGATTCACCATGTCATCCTCTTCTATATCTTCATTACCTCTTAATGGATGACTTTCAAATTTTATTTCCATCTATAGCCTCTTGCCTGATATACATTTCCTGTTACAATACTATTCGAAGACTTTCTAATGTGAAAGTATATAAAATTGTTTAATTTATCCAAAGATGATATCATCTTATTCCCTCCAAAAGAGGCTCTTTAGATCCTCAACAGTTCTGTACTTAGTCTCATCACTTATGCAAGCTCTTTCCAGTGCTGGAAAACCTGGAATTAACTTTAATTTTTCCTTTCTTTTCCACTTGTTCTTTTAACTTTACTCTAAATCATGATGTTTTCATTGCAGGAACAGGGTCTCATTGTATCACCCAGACTGGAGTGCAGTGATTTGATCATAGCTCACTATAACCTCAAACTCCTGGGTTTGAGCAATCTTCCTGCCTCAGTCTCCCAAGTTCCTAGGACTCTGGGCACATGTCACCACACCCAGCTAATTTTTTTTTTTTTGTAGAGACCCAGGTTAGTCTTAAATGCTTGGCCTCAAAGGATTCTCCTGAGTTGGCCTCCCCGAGTGTTGGGATTACAGGCATGAGCCACCATGCCTGACAGTATTTTTCTTTACAACACCCCAGAAAGTTGGAAAAGTAGATTTGGACTTGAGAAAAATGACTAATGGTCCACGACAGGGGAAGAGAGCAAAGAGAAAGCACTGAGTGCTGAACACATGGTACTCTAAAGCTCACAAACACCCTTGAAAGAGGTCAAGTGGCCATGGGACATAATAAAGAAGAATCAAAAGGAGACATAAATATTTGGGGTCATGCAATGTCATGGTAGTTCAGAAAAAAGAAACAGAGCAATATTGGGAATTTCCAGATCAATCTACCAAGATTATATAGGAAGACTGCAGAAGAGTGTAGCTGCAGTGATCAAGTGTGTAGTTAGGAAGAGAATGAAGGGGATGATTATACTTTGTTTTGTTGATGTAAGTTACAATAATAAGTTTTCTAATGTTATACCATCTTTACATTTCTAGTTTTACTGGATAGGCGTTGCTTTTTTAACTACCTAGTGTCTGAAACTCTTTACAATATTTGACTCTCTTACTCTTTTCTGCAAGTTTGTATAAAATGGTATTTGCTTGACATTTTCATAGAACTTAACTGTATTTTACATTGCCTGAGGTGGAGGTAGGCTGAATAATTTACTGAGATTTGTTGAGGCTTCTTTAAACAAAATAGACAAATATCTTTGCTCAAGGAGCTTACATACTAGGGGAAGGATCCAGCCAATAAATAATAAATAGAATAAACAATAAATGACATAGTATGCTTGAAGACTGAGGGACATTGGTGGTACTGTGGGTAGCAGATTACCACATTAAATAAGCTGACCAGTGTAGGCCTAACTGAGAAGCAGAAATTTGAGCAATGATCTGAGGAAATGAGGGTGTTAGCCAAACATCTGTCTGAGAGAGGAACTATCCAGCCAGAATGAACAGTTAGGAAAAAATATACTAATACAAATTGTGCTGGACTGGTTCAAGGATTAGCAAGAAGCCTGCATAGTTGGAAAAGGTAGCCAAGAGGAGAGCAGTGGGAGATTGTGTGGTGGGAGGCTGTATTGTGGAAGGCCTTGGAGGCCATTATAAGAACTAGGCTTTTTTTTTGTAATGTGATCTAGAGCTTCCAAGAAGGTTTTAGACAAAGAACTGATAAAGAAATCTTGTTTAGAAAAAAAGTTTTTCTAAGTATAACATGTACACAGAAATATGCACAAATCAAGGGTTGACCTCAATGAACTATCATGAGTTGAACATACCCATATTGGGTCATGCCCCATGACACCAAGGTAGGGAACTGGATGTTAACAACCAATCTAGGAGACTCCTCATACCCCTTTCCAATTATTACTTGCCTTGTATTTTCTGTCAGACAACTGAATCTTGCTATAACTGAAGCTGTTAAGTAGGATGCATGAGTTCTGTATTTCATGGAATTCCTTAATTACTTTATAAGTACATCTAGTTCAAGCCATGAGGAGCAGCAAAACCACTTGTTTTTCTATCCACAGATTTCCTACACAGTCTTACCCAGTAATGTTGATTTATGGCAAACTCTAAGACCTATAACTTATACTATTCATACGATACTATTCTATCCTTTGGGCAATATTAACTTATTTTCTACACGCAGAATTGACTTTCTAAATCATATTTAGGGCAATTCACTCTAGTTAAATTATTCCCAAATGCTAGGCTACTTTTTCATTCTTATAACATACTTGCATTTCCACCTGTCTAAATTTCATGCTATATCCCTAATAAGCTTGGGAAATTGAGTTACACCCTCTCCTTAGTTTCTAGATATTAGAGCTGAGACATATAACTCCACAATAATAATACTGCAGAAAATGTGGGTGCTATAACAGACATGACTTGCTGCCATTCTTCTAGGTCCTTTGGATATTTTTTTGAAAATGTAACTTTTTGCTATAATCAGTTTCTCAATTTTTAAAAATCAATAATTCTCCTTTGTGAACTTCTCAGGGTAAAACACTCTATGTGTTATTTTATTTTTATTTTGCTGTAGTACTTTGAAATTGGTAGATAGCTCATTATTGGTTCACTAGTCTTGAAGGAATTAATGTCTAAAGGAGAAAATTCAGATGCGTGTATACATTTGATCTCAGTTGCAGTATCAGATGTAGAAAATGACTTTTTTCTACTTTGGCTTTTAGTAAAGAGGTCTTGGATTTTAGAATGATAAATCTTTATAAGATTAAATATAGCAGCCTTTTAGACGTGCCTACTATAGGAAAGGTGTTTGGCACATAATAAGGTGAATAATAATAAGATGAATAATAGAGTCCACGGCCTCAAGTGATTTAGAGACTACCTCACTGGGGCAAAACAATTTTAACTTTAAAAATGTGTGAATAAAATCCCTTAGTGATTATTTTGAAAGTCTTTGATTATTTGGAAGACTGAGTAGTTCAATTACCAAAAAATAAAACCTACTTATTTTTACATGCATAAACAATACCCCATTTGCAATAATACATGTAAATCCCCAGACATTCATAAAAACACACATCTCAAAATCTTCAGATTAAAATGCATATGTCAGGGTTGTTCTGGAATTGTGTTTTGGACCGGCACTCTTAGAATTATTTATTTTAGAATTGAAAGAACTATTCACGTCACTTGATTTAACTCTTTGTTTCCCACATGGCAAAACAGAGCCAAATGGTTAAATGGCTTGCCACTTGCCTATGGTTACCCATATGGTTTGAGAGAGAATTCCTTAAAGCTCTTGTTCTGATTTGATCAAGATACTCCCTACTCTTTCTATTCTGCTTCATTTCCCTTTGTAGCAATGTGGAAAACACACAAACATCACCTTGGAAGAGCTTAAAGCTTTTGCCATTCTTTCTTTTGCAAATACAAGAGATTATACAATTAGCATTTGAACTTTTCTGCTTTCCTTGTTTTTCCTCTGTGACTCCTTGCACTAGTTGAGTTTTATTTATTTTTTTCTGAGATTATACTTCAATATGATTCAGTTTCAGTGTGACCTTGAAGCTAAGACTAGTCTGCTTCTTCAGAGGGCTAAGCAAATATGATTCTGGTAGGCATGAGAACAATACACAAGAAAAAGGACAAAGATAACTTCTCTAGAGATTTAGTCTTAAATTATCCTGATATAGAAATTCAAAAATATGTTAAGACTATTTTAAGGTCACTGAGAAATCTATGGTTTTATGTGTACTGGAGTACAATGTAGTGTATAAACACAGTTTAACTCTATTCAAAGACAGTTAAGACTTTGATATAGATTGGGGATGACTCCCCAAAACACACTCATTCCAGTTCTTTATGAGGTTCAGCCAATGGGAGTTAAGTTTACCTGCAGCTTTCCCTGAAGTAAGTGAGTTACATATACAAAGCCCATCTGATACACAGCAGCAATCACTTCCTTCTGTATTGAGCAATATTGATAGGTATCAAAAATTCCAGCAAGCCAGAAAGGAAGAGATAGAGTAGAAAGTGATAAAGGAATAAAGCTAAAATTGGATAAAAGAAAGATACTTGAGTAATATGACCTGAGTTAACAAATCATTAGCATTAAATAGATCACATCAGTGGAGAGGAAAAACACTTTGAACCTCTTAGAGTGATTTAATTTCCAGGTAGTCGCAGGTGGCAAGAACCTGAGTTAAGCTTTATGCAACATCCAGAATAATAGGATAGTATGAAACATGTAAAGTTCCCAAATATGCCAAACTGTGACACAGTAATATTACATATATATGTATACATATATATATGCATATATTTAATTTCAAGAAAATCATTTACAGAATATGGATGAGCAGAATTTATGTCTGAAACAGATGTTTTAAGATACTATTAGTTTGCTTTAGCTCTGTGCTTTGTAGTGTATAGAACAAAAATGAGAAAATGTTAGTTTTGCTAATCTGGTGAAATTAAGGTAGTTAGTTGACCCTAGAAAGAGACATGCTTTTGATTGTTACAATTAGGTTAGACTGCATGAGTGAAGAAAAATAATTCCAAACAAGAGGGATGTTTTGTTACTAGTCAAACACCACCTGGAATCTTGCATTTGGTTCTAGGAAAGAAAATGAAACACTGATAATCCTGGAGATATTTCTATATGGCAGTGCCAGAATGGAATGAGAATGTAAAACCATATCATGTGGGAAAGAAAATGGGAATGTTTAGCAAAAGGAACATAAAATATAACGAGAGAATAGAAAGATGTCTTCAGAAAGTTGAAGGTTGGATGTGGGAAATGGAATTAAACTAGTTAAATATAACCTCAAAGTGTAGAACCAGGATATGAAAGTAACAGGGAAAGTGATTGCTGCTGAACATGAAGAAGATGATCCACAAATCAGCTGTGTAAAACTGGAATTAGTTGCTCTGGGAAGCTGTAAACTTACTTTTACTGTGATTATTCAAGAGCAAGTTGGATAACTACTTGGTGGGAATATGTTAGAAAGAATTCAAGCATCAGATGGGGATAAAGACTAAAAAAGAAGTACAATATCTTTTAATCTTAAATGCTGTTTCGAAAATGCATGAGCATGAGAGCTGGACCATTAACTCCCTACAAAGAATTGTTTGTTCCTGATTAGTCTATTTATATGCCACAGTCCAAATAACATAAAAGATGCATTTTGTACAGCCATTGAACTATGCATAGAGGAACACCTGAATCTCTGAAATAAATTATGTGGTTACTTTCAGAGTCATTAATTATGAACGAACTTAAATATTGTTTGGCTATTCTTTTTAAACTTGTGTGTGTGTGTGTGTGTGTGTGTGTGTGTGTGTGTATTTGAAGGAGCTGATCTACAATGATTTCTTGAGTGCTTAATCAACAGCACATTTTACTGTGTATTATGTGTTTTCAAAGGTTTATAGATATGGTTTCTTAACCCAGTGGGTTTATGGTACCCTTTAGCCCTTTTTTTTCTTGTCATTTCTCTTTCCTCTCTCTATTGCTTTACTCCAAACATCTAGGCACAGATTTCAGTACAAGTTTTACCACTTATTAGTTGGAGGATCTTGGTCAAATTACTAATCTCATCAAGATTTAGCTTCCATATTTGAAAGTTAACTGTAGAACCAACTGCACGGTGAGGACGAAGTGAGATTATGGACATAGCTATTGGCATATAGTAAGTGTTCATCCAATATTAGTTATTTTGTTAGTTCTCAAACTCACTCTCATTTCTACACTTATAGTCTCTGATTAAATCCTTCCTACTGCAGGTTCATTGAAATCCCTGACAGATCACTACTCTCTACCACATTGCCATTATCCATCTTGTTCTGCAGTTGTCCTACTTTTATTGAGAAAAGATGGGCTTTCCACTTCAGTTTGAACCTCTACATCCTTGCCCTCACTGTCACTTCTTACTCTTACACAGGGAGATGGAAGAAGCTGTTCTATAATCTTGTAGAGTGTTAGGTCTGGTAAACACTTGGGTCTGGTAAAGGCTTTATCCAGGCAACCTACTTATTTTGGAGATCAGGAGCCTGGGATACAGAGACAGGGTTTGACCTCTTTACTATGATGATATAACAATTACTTAATAGGAGCAAGATAATACCATCATAGAGTGCTCTTTCTGCTATATAGTATCACATGCCTCTAGCTCAAACAGTTGCCAGTGAGATAGACAGTATGTACAGAAAAATGGAAAGAGCCAGAATTTGACCTATAGTCCTCAGTGGAATATAGGACAATGGCTTGGGTTAAAAAAAAATCAAGGAAGAAGCTAATATATTTTGGGTGCCTATTATGTTCCAAACACTGAAATAATTTCTTTATATACATATACCAGGCTATTTAATCTTCAATAACAAAATAAAAATGTATAAAAACTATTATCTTTATTTGCCAATTGAGGAAATTGAGACTCAAAGAGATTTTATTATTTGGTAAAAGTTAATTATGCAGCCAATAAATAGTAGTGCTACAATTTTAATTTATGTTTCTATGACTGTGAATCTCTACTGTTTTACTGTTTTTATGTTGGTACTCACCCTTTCCAGTCTTAGCCTCTGTATAATTCTCATTGCCTCAAGCATCTAAGACCACTTCTCCTAGGAAAGTTCAAAATGTTTAGGGTCTCATTGCTATTGGGAGAAGAGCTGGTTATAGCAATTGCCTATATGGACTACTGCCTGTAGTCATTCCTGAATGTTGGGATGTCTGATTTCAACAACTCATCACCAATATGCTTATTCCTGAGATTATTCCACAAGAAATTGGATCTTACTTGGAGAGATGGTGGTAAAATCTCAAAATCCCAAGAATAGAGAGAAGCAATCAAAATCGGAGTGTGAGAGAGTAAGGGAACTCTTTCTATAAATATCAATAATTGTTTGGATATCAGACATTTCATTAGAAAGTTTGAATAATAAGAGACACTGGCACAATATATTCAAGTTATATGTTACTTCTGCTTAGTGCAACATTATTTTGTAATAGAAAAATTTATAAATCTTTAACCTGCTCTCAGAAAAAAAATCTGGTTTGTAGCAGTCTTTAGTTTCTGTGGTGTAAATACTCCTAACAAAGCTAATTTCAAGCTATCAACATGAATTTGCTGATCACAAAGTTGAAAGAGATATGAACACACATTTTTCTGTGAGTCAAGTACAAGTTATCTATGCATACACATATAGGTATACATATAAAAAGAACACCTGGAAGAATACTCTTAAAACTATCTATAGTGGTTTGCTCTAGAGACAAGAGTGGGTTTAAGATATGCCTAATGAAAAAGAACTTTTCTGTTTTATTATTTATATTTTTACATCTTAAAAAACTTTTTTGAAGTATGATATATACATCAAAAAGTACATATATAATAAAAGAGTAGTTCTGTTTTTACAAACTGTACACACCTAAATAACTACTCACGTCTAGAAATACAACATTATCATACCCACTCTTATCTCTGTCAGTCATTATTCCTCAACCCCCAAGGAACAACTATTATTCTGATTTCTAAAAGCACACATCAGCTTTGCTTGAATTTTATAATTTACAAAAATGGTACAGCAAATATATTATGGTAACCACCTCACCCAAATATTCAATGATAATATTAATTTTAATTAATAATAATGATTAAATTATTCATTATTGATAAGGATACAATGAACCTTTTTATATATCATTCATTCCATTGTGTCAGACTTCTTTCATGCAATATTTTTGTGAGACTTGTTAATAAACATATCAATAAATACTATATAAATATATTGTATAGGCAATATAAACAGTAAACAATGTTGTTGGGTAGTTGAAAATCATTTATTCTCATAGCTATATAGAATTTCATTGTATGCCTATAATTCAATTTATTATTATTCCACTGTTGGTACTCAAAATATTCCATTAATATGGACTAACTAGTAGTACTTATTACAATTAATCTTCTCCCTTTTTCCCCACCACTGCACTAACCTGCATACCTCCACATAGCTCCTGGGCTCTTCAGAGTCTCTGGAATAAAGAATATTTATCTCACATCCTCTGGCAAGAACCAGGTGTTAGCTCTTCAGACACATTATATAAGAGATTTTTTAATCCTGGGTGTAGAGAATTGATAGAATTCAAAGAATGCCAGTACTTGAATGGAAGGCAAATGCAATCTTAGAAAATACAGATGCCACCTATTTTCTAAGAAGTATTAAATAGGGACATTCTATAATAACTAGATGAAGATGCAATTTTGACTTTGGGCAATTGAAGGACTAGTATACCATCATCCTTGTGGTTATACATTTGTATATAAGTTACATACATAGGAGCTTTATATTCAGGCTTAAGTAAGAATTCAGCCGTGCCACCAGAGAGGAATGGCTTGGCGATTTCAATTGGCCAATCAGCCTCATGGACCGGTTGTTTTTATACTTTAGTGAAAAGAGAGTTCAAGTAGCTGTGGAAATGTATTGATTATAGACTAGTGTTCACCTATGTTACCTGGGGCCTGAATTAGCACTGCTTAAAGCCAACACACAAGAAAGGGTTTAGGTGAGAGTGAGAGCAAGAGCAAGAGAACAAAATATTTAAATTAATTCCCTCCAGGACAGATGATAACTTTAGTTCCTTGAGGGCTCAAGAAAGCCTCTAGCAGGAGATGGCTATACTTGGTGTTCAGCATTCTTAGCATAAATAGCAAAGATGTAAATAGAAACAGTGACAGTCTGCCTTGTGAGAAGGATAAGAGAATAGTGGTTGCATGTGTAAATCTGACACTTCCAAAATCTCCACATATCTCCATGGAGTCTTGGATGTGGCCATTGAGGTTCTACTCTAAAGCAAATTAGGGACCTGAGCCAGTGGCATTTAGCAATGGTAATATTAATGTTAATATGCTCACAAATATACCCATAATCTGGTAAAGTTCTAATTATCTTTATTGGATCTTCACCTCACCTTTAATGAAAAGTAAATGGATGAAAGAGGAAATTCTAAAGAGGAAGGGTTGCAATTCCTGGAATACCAATAAGAATGCATGGGATGGGACGGGTGTGGTAGCTCACACCTGTAATCCCAGCACTTTGGGAGGCTGAAGCAGGAGAATCATCTGAAGTCAGGAGTTCGAGACCAGCCTGGTCAACATGATGAAACTCTGTCTCTAATAAAAATACAAAAATTAGCTGGACATTGTGGCACACACCTGTAATCCTAGCTACTCAGGAGACTGAGGCAGGAGAATCGCTTGAATCTGGGAGATAGAGATTGCAGTAAGCCAAGATCGTGTCACTGCACTCCAGCCTGTGCAACAGAGGAAGATTCTTTTTTTTTTTTTTTTTTTAAAGAATGCACATGACACTTGTGTCATCAGCATTTTTCTCAATTTTTGTCAGGAGGAAATTCCAATGGCTCTGTGGACTTAGCTACAATCTAGGAGTGATAGTGAGTATAAGAAAACTGGCAAATATAGTTTATTTCTATTTGATCCATACTGGTAAGATTAAGAACCTAGAGCAGAGTCATATAATTTCCTTATAAAGATATTCTGAAGTGATAGTCTAAAAATGATATATTTTCTGTCAAAAGAGATGAAATTTGTTGGCTGAGAAAAGAATATGTTCTAGAGATGTTACTTTTTCCTCTACAACTCTCCTACTCAATCTAAATATGGGAACGGTGATATCTCTCAACTATATCCATAGTAGACTTTGCAGAGGTAATTTTTCAAAATTTGATCTAAATATATAGCTTGATATACTTATTAGGAATATTCCAACTAAAGAATCATTATAAAGTGAATACATAGGTGTATATAATGCATCTTTTATTTGGATTATGGCCTTATAATGAATATTGTAGTGGCTCTATTTATTCAATAACTACTTACTAGTCAAATATGGAAGGACAGTGAAATTACTCAAACACAATTTCTATATTTCTATTTTAAATTTTAATCTTGTTCCAGAGAAAAACTCATAAGGAGACAATTCAGAAAAAGTGCATGCATGTATGTGTGTGAAAATGTCTGTCCATGTGGCTAGGGTAGCACATAGAAAGTAGTATATTTCAAAGTAAATATACAAGTATAAATGTTCACTGAGGTTTTATATAATAAAATTCCAGTTAATCAAGATTCCTTCAGGATCCCATAAATATCAGATTTTTAGCCCCTAAGTGTTTTGATTTAATATTTCTTTTGTCAGTGTACTATTTTGGATGTCTAAATTAGAAATTTTAATTTCAGCATGTAAAACAGAATGAGGAGTAAGTTTCTATGTTATAACTACAAAGAGTATAACACAACCATTGCTGCATCATGAAAATATTTTTAAGTGGTTTATAGGTATCATGATATATTATGGAAATTATTTAACCCAAAGATCAAAAAGTAGGAAAGGCTTTATAGAGGACAACGGTCATGCGTTTTGAAGAATGAGCAATTTTATAGTCCAAAAATAAAGAAAGTTATTGAGATATAACTCAGTAAGCAAAGTCTTGGAGTTATGAGTGTCACTGGATGTGGGAAGTTGACAAGAGGATTAGGAAGAACAGAACATGGTGAGAATGGCAGACTCAATATTCTATAAGCATGAGGAATCATCAGCATGTTTAAAAATTAGGGTGATTTTACAAATCTTCTTTTCTAAACGTTATTCTGGTGAAGGTGTGAAATTACAATACACAGTAATTTACTGGAGTAAGAAGTGAATAACAGGCTATGAAAACAGACTATTAAAACTAATCCCTGACAGCCAAGCGGGGAGAACAAATGACTTGTATTCAGAAGCACTAGCCATGTGGCACTCGAGGGAATGAGGAATCCAGACAATTCACCTCCCCATTAAGAGCATGTGGATCTCTGTGGTCCAAATATTATGACAAGGAAATATGATATATCCAGATTTCATCTGGATTTAAAAATCAGAGACCAAGTTTAGCATGAAGAAGAGAAATATTTGTTGGAAAATTCCAGGTCATGAAGCAACCACTCAGCAGTAATTTTAGGAAATAGGTGAGGACTGGTAGTTAATAGTCAAGTTAACTTAAAAATAGCAAAAAGGAAGCTTAAGGCTGAAATACAGCCATGGTAGAAAATATGGGACAAAAATAGAATGAGGCTATAATAAGGGAGCCTCCCATTTTGACTTCCTTTTTTTCCCCCTTCAGTATAAATTCCCCATATACTTAGTATGATCCTTCATTACCTTGGCTCACCTAAACTTCCATCTTTAGCTTCTTTCTTTACTACCATTGTTTTCCTTTCCAACCGTACTAAACTTTCTCTGTTATATATAATATGCCTTTGCTCTTTTCTTCCTTAGGGGTTTTACATATTTACTTGCTCCATTTACTGGAAACATCTCAAAATTACCCCCCACCCCCGAACCTTCCCTACTCCCCTACTACATACACATATTCTACGTATCTTTTCCTTATTCCTCACACCCTAATTTAAATGCCATTTTCTCAATACAGTTTTCCATGAACACTTCACCTCAAGGAAAGGTTAAAACCAGGATTTATGTGATTTTAACACTGATCATAATAAATACACGTTTAATGGTTACAGACTTCTTGAAACCTATAGCCTCTTCCATTCAGCGTTGAAGTGCCACTTAGTGCCTAGCATAGACACTGATGTGTGGTGATGGATTTGGTTCTTATTGACATTTTCTAAAACTTGAGTAGGGACTTGCCTGAAAGGCAGACATTATTCTAAGCATTTTTCATGAATATGAGGCAGGCAGAGGGAACAGTGGGAGCTTGATCAATGCAGTGTCAGCAAGAATGGAAAGAGCATTTTTCAATAACTATTTAGGAACTGGAATAAATAAACTTATAGAAGAGAATGAGAGAGCATTCCTGTCCTTTAGGTGGAATGTGATGCCTGCAATGCTCATAGGCAATATAGGAGAAGTCAGTTTACGAGAGGTGAGAAGAGAGAAAAGAATTATTCTGGTAGTGTTCAGTTTAAAGATTTTCATAAGAGATATCCAATAACCATAGTTGCATCTTGTGTTAAAAAAAGAAAATGAAGGTTGGAGCTACAGATTTTGGATTCATTTCATTCGATTTAATTACTGGTACTAGATATAATTACTTAAGAAAATATTTGGAAAAAGTCAATCAACCATGTACTCCTGGGAACCGCAGATGTGTTTATGATTCTATTATGACACACCAGACCTACACAGTTAATTATGTTTGGAAATAAAATGGGTAGGAAATAAGCAGTAATTTGTTTTTGAAACTATTCATTTATATTTTTTATTTGACAAATAATAATTGTACATATTCATAGGGTTCATAGTAAGGTTTCAATACGTATAATGTAGTGATCAGATCAAAGTAATTAGCATATCCATCATCTAAAACATTTATTATTTCTTTGTGTTGAAAATGTACTTCTAGCTATTTGAAAGTACATAATACATTATTGTTAACTATAGTCATCCTACAGTGGTGTAGAACACTAAAGCTTTTTTCTCCTATCTGTAATGATTTTTATCATTATCACTGCATTTGCCAAAAGATTTAACCCTGTAGAAGCATTATAAATTTAAATATTTATTTATATAAACACAGTTACTGTAGTAATTTATTATTTTGGCTTGCTGCTTTTTCTTCCTTCTCCAAGAAGAAGCAGATAGATTATGACTTGTGAACCACCTTGTGCTTTATGGCTAAAGTTGCGTGGCCTTGACCTTTGCAACTAAGTTATCCTGGCCTTCTTATACAATCCATAAACTTTTTATTATTATGTTAAATTTTCTAATGCTTCTAGGTCATCTGAGCAAATTGTACTAGTACTAGCTTACCTCCTTACTGAGAGCATAGACAAGAAACAAAGTAGAAACTAAAAGGTTGAATTATCCCAGGATGATATATTTTTTTTTTCCTTAGGAAATCTTCCTTGAGATTTTTCAGTCTTATCCATATTTGAAGATTTTACTCATTTTCATATTTCTACAGGTGAATTGGTTTCTTATTATTACCAGGTGACCTCTGCACACATATATACTATGCATATTTGAAACATTAAACACTTATAGTATTATTGATATAATTATGATAATGATTATTATTTTAACATTATTAACACACTAGACACTGCATATAAATTGTGCTTGGATTATTTCATTTGACCTTCATATTAAACATCAAATATGCAGTAAGTGCTATTTTTGTTTTATAGATGAGGACCCTGAGGTTTGAAGAGCTTGCGATTTTGCTCAAATTCCATAGCTAAGAATATAGTGAAACTAGGATTCAAACCCAGGCAATCAAATTTTAAAGCATGAAGAATTAATATGAATCTTTTCTCGCCTTATCTACTCCTACAGAAATCTCTTACCCCAGAGAAACTTTTAGCTTCTTAGTCACTACTTTCTACTACTTTTAGAAACACAATGAAAGTACTGGTTCCTCAATCAATGCCTAAGTCATCAACACATATGCACAGGGGCAGTGCACGTTCACTGGTGGTGTTATTTTGTTCGTTGTAATACTGAGTATGTACATGAGCCAGGATCAGAAAAATGCTAAACTTTTTCTTCTGCCTTTCACAGTAAGCTTGTTCACTTCCAGGTGTGGCTGCAGTATGTAGGTAGAAACAGACATGCCAGGGGACAGGACAGTAATATTCATGTCTTGATTATGATGAAGGTGAACCCCAAAACTGGGGCTTACCCCGGAGGGATTCTTGACTTTGCTCATAAAAGCATTTAAGAACGAGCAGACAGTGAAAGAAAACAAGTTTATTAGAACAACAGTGTACAGCAAAATGGCTGCTCCACAGACAGAGCAGGGCTTTCCCATAGGCAAAGTGGCCCAGAGTAGCACTTGTGGTTTGCTGGGTAGCTATATATATACCCATTCTTAATTATTTGCTAAATAAGTGGTGAGTTATTCATGAACTTCCTGGAAAAGATGTGAGGCACTTCTGGAACCACGTAAGGTAACTTCCAGATTGTTGCCATGGCAACATATGTAAACTGTCAAGGCGCTGATGGTAGTATCTTACAGCGTGCAAATGAAAATAAACTGTGAGAGTAATTAGAGGACATTTTTGTTGCCATTTTGGTTCTAGCTGGTTTTGGCCAGTTTCTTCGTTGCATCCTATTTTGATCAGCCGGGTTGGACCGGGTTGTAACTGGTCTGAAAAACAAGTCCTGTTGATCTCCTATCTCAGTTAGACACCAAAGTCTGTTTATATCCTTGCTAAGGAAGCAACTGTATTCCTTGCAGATAGAAATTGGCTGCACAAGACAGCTGAATCATTGTTAGTGACTTTGGACCTGGGTATTGATCCGGCTTTTGGGTTTAGTGTAAATGTTAAATTTATATTTTCTTCCATTCTTCTTCCCTCTCACAGTATGTCCATTCTCTCTTTTATTCATTTATTTATTCCATACATTTTTACTGAAAAATTATTTTAGAAGAGACACTGGGTATTGAGAATACCATAATAAATAAGAAGCTGAGTTTTCACATTTATGAAGCTTATAGCCTAATGTGTCACACAAATATAAAATACTTAAATAGGCAACTACAGTTCTGAGCTATAATGATGTTATAGAATAATTAGATGGATTACTTGGAGTGGGGAGAAAGATACATAAAGTTTTCTCATAGGTGATGGTTTCTAAGATATGACTTGAAAGACTAGTTAGTCAGTTAAGGAAAGATGAAGGATGCTCTAGGAAAAGGGAATTACATGTGTAAAAGGTTAGAGGGAAGTGAAAAGTTGTAGCTACAAAACAAATTGGGTATAATTGAACTATCATGTGTAAGGTGAAGAGTAGATTTTTCAGACTGGTTAAAAGGCCTGCATTACATCCTGAGGACAATAGAAAACTTGTGAAAGATTTCAAGGAAGATTTTAGAGCTTCTTTTATATCCTGTTAATTCTAAAATTGGCCAAGCCTTCATAAAAATCAAATACTTGGTGATTTCACCTTCATCCTTGGAAACTTGAAAGTACTGATAAAGTTAACTAGAAGAATAAGCTCTCCCATTCTATAAAGAGGGGCATCTACTTATTTATACTGAATAAGTTAAAACTGAAAAGTGGAAACATAATGTAATGTGAATTTCTCTTGGAGTTGTACTAGTGTTTGTGTTACTCAAAATCTAAAGTGTAATTTGAGAATAAAACATTTGCTAAAATATCTCAAATCTGGCCTTCTGATCTTCTTAAATCAGGTACTTATCCCTGTACCTGGATCATTGCAATAGCCTTCCAGCAGCTTCTTCCTGTGTCCACATCAGCTAAGCATTCTCCATCCCATGTTGTGGCCCCTGATTGATTTGTTTGCCTATATGCTGGTTTTCTTCATTACCCTGTGGACAATAGGAAGTGAATTAAATCTCTTTTTCCACCTTTTGCATTAGATAAGAGGCTTATATATTCACTATTTAATATAAATTATTTTCAGACTTAAGAACAACTAACATTGAGCTGCTGGAGTTAATTTAATCCCCAAAATTGCCAAGAAGGATGACCCAGTTGTATTTTTCCTTCATGTCCCAGCTCTGAGAGCTGAAGTCCACGAAAGTCTTTAATGCTTGCCAGGATTTCCCTCCTACTTCTTTTCTGCCTCTCCTATACAAAAGATCTAAGAAGAAAACATCCAGAATAAGATTCTTTATGACTCAAGGTGTTGTCAGATAGAAAATACCCCCCTGGGCAGGGGGACACCAAAATACCTAGGTGAAAATGAAAGTCAAACCTCCTTCTTTGTTCTCAGAGCCTATGAATTGAGGCTCTGGTCATATATATTTCTGAACCTTGAGAAAGTCTTTGATTCATCACTGCCTCAGTTCTCAAGTGGAGAATTTTGCAACATGCCCTTAATTTCTATGGTAGTTGCCAGCATTTCAATTTCTCATTTTTATAAAATTGCATGTAACTTTAGCATGAAAAAATTTAAAGCTTATTTTTAAATTTAGAAAGTAGAAGCTATCCAGCTATTTTTTTTTTTTTTTCTTTTTAACTTGGCTAGCAGAAAGTTTAATATTACATTGTGAAGTTCCATTGCAGTTTTACATCTTTAAATGAAAGTTGAAATGTAATTACATGGAAATTGGGAGACATGCAAAGTGAAGGTAATTTGAGTTTATATGCTTACTCTCCATAACTAGTTAAAAATAAGAAATTATTTAATTGGTATTTATGTTAAAGAAGGACTTAGTTAACTTCTGGCTCCTCCTGTCTCTAAATGTGGCAAATATTTTGCATTTATTTTGGTCTTCTCTTCTGCTAAAAATAGTAGTTTTTGATCTATAAGGTTTCTGTTTTCTCAAATTGTGGCTTGTCAGCCTGGTCATTTGATAATTTAATAAATTGACAAATTGGCAAGGCCAATGTATCTTACCGTATTTCATTTATTTATCTTATGACCTTACTGGTGGCCTATTTAATGAGTTTTTTTCTGGGTGATATAAGGGCAATTTTATTATTTTTTCTCTTTTATTTTTTCTTTGGAATAATTGACATTGAATGCTGATCAACACAGTACAGCCAAAGACAGCAAAAGGATCTTTGTGACTTTCTGAGAGAGAAGCGACTAAATTCTAATACCTTCTAATTTGAGACCCAAATTTATTGAAACCTGTCAAAGTTTCTGCTAGCAATAGACAAAACAAGATACCCAGAAAATAAAATGTCAATTGAGACAGAGAGAAATGGGACCATTTGACTTAAGTGGAAGATCACTACCACTTGTATAACTTTTGTCACAACTGGCATTGATAATATTCTTTAGTAGCTGTCATTGGGTTCTGTAGATAATCTATTAATCAGATATCAGTAATAAACATTTCACAGTAAAGTGGCCAGTTTCTCAGTTAAGTGATGGTTTTTTTCAGCCTCATGGTAATGTGCTTGGGTTCTGACTTCAGAACTAGAATAGAGTCAGCTTGGCTGACTACTTCAATAAGACTGATAGTGTTGATAAACGTTAGTGAAAATGATTTATTTATAATACAGATTAAGAAAACAACATTTTAGATTCTCATGTGCTCGAATGACTCTTACTGAGAGATAACTAGTTTATGGACATTTTCTAAAACTATCTATGCCAGTGGCACCCAATTTGTTTGTTAAGATCCAGCAGGGAGCTGACTGGAAGTGATTGGTGAGTGCGAATGCACAAAAACATTATCCGTAGAGTATATGAATAAAAACTTGTGTATATCTATCTACCTATTTACATACCTGGCATATGTATATGCACACACATGTGTATTTGTGTTCACATGTAGATTATTTTTCTGGTCATTCTGTAGTTCCTTAAACTTTTTAGATCCTACAATTGCAATTACTCTTCTATGGAGAACCATGACATTTTGTGTAAAAGTGGTCTTTTTTTTTTTTTTTTTTTCTTGTCTTCAACTTGTATTTTAAGTTCCCCAGTGCATGTGCAGGAGGTGCAGTTTTATTACATAGGTAAACATGTGCTATGGTGGTTTGCTGCACAAATCAACCCATCATCCAGATATTAAGCCTAGTATCCATTAGCTATTCTTCCTGATACTATTGCTCCCTCAAGCCTCCAAGAGGCCTCGGTGTGTGTTGTTCCCCGACATATGTCCATGTGTTCTCATCATTCAGTTCCCACTTATAAGGGAGAATATGCGGTTGGGTTTTCTGTTTCTGTATTAGTTTGCTGAGGATAAGTCTTCCACCTCCATTCATGTCACTGCAAAGAACATGATCTCGTTCTTTTTTATAGCTGCATAGTATTCCATGGTGTGTATGTACCACATTTTCTTTATCCAGTCTACCATTGATGGTCATTTGGGTTGATTCCATGTGTTTGCCATTGTAAATAGTGCTGCAATGAACATATGTGTGCATGTATCTTTATAACAGAATGACTTATATTCCTTTGGGTATATACCCAGTAATGAGATTGCTGGGTCAAATGGTGTTTCTTTTTCTAGATCTTTGAGGAATTGACATACTGTCTTCCACAAGGGTTGAACTCACACTCCCACCAACAGTGTAAAAGTGTTCCTTTTTCTCTGCACTCTCACCAGCATCCGTTGTTTCTTGACTATAAAAGTGGTCTTTATTCTAAAAGATTTAGAAATTAATGCTGTAGGCTACAGAGTGAGTTTTTGCTTCTATGGATTATAAACTCAGTTAAAAAATTGGTTTGAAAGCTAATTACACAAGCTTGAGGAGTTACATCCTTTCTATTTTCTTATAAAATTCTCAGTTGCTATAATTAATCTGGAAAGTTTTGTGTGTAATAAAAAGTGATAAAAGAGAAAAGGAATGAAACTGTAAGCATCTATTACTTGACCATCAGATCCATCTAATTAGAAGTTTATCTCAGCAGTTTATTAACCTGTGCTAGTTGTCAGATGTGGACATTTAGGCAATCAAACCACCCCTGGTTGCCTATTTCCCATTTCTTAAGTCTGTTCTTTAGTTTCACATGCGGCCTCTGTTTTCAACTCAGTATTTACTTCACCCTTTTCCTCAAGCTCCTTGTGATGATTTCGAAGTAAGGGAGTGTTCAGATTTTTGTTCATTGTAAGATAGAGCTTAAGTTATCAATGTGTATAATTTGTTGTTCAGACTTGTGTTCATTGTAAGATAGAGATTAAGTTATCAATCAGTATGATTTATTAAATAGCTGTATGACCTCACAAACTTCCTAAACATTATTTAACAAATCAGGTTAATCTAATAAACATTTACACAGTGTTTGCTCTCAAAACTAGAACTCTGGAAATTTGGTTCCAGGATATATGTCCTGAAGTTATCTTACATGTTTCATGGACATTGCATTACCTCATAGACATTTTGTGATCATCAAAAACATTTCTGTATCTCAAAGTGTTTTGAAGCTTTACATTAGTCTTAGTTATAAAGATGATATTACTATCAGTAAAGTTCCTAATGATTTTTGTGATTTAATTATTTTTGTACTAATCATACTGAATTCTGCATTTCCTATTCAGTAGACACTAGTTATGAGACATTTCCATTTTTCATCAGACCTCTACAGTTTCCTGTTTCAGTTGCAATACACCTATACCTTACTTTCATCTATGGCCTATGTTCTAAAATTTCTTGTTCAAGAGAACAATTACAAAAAAAAAAAAAAAAAAAAAAAAAACATGAAGGACTGAACTGATGCTATGGCTTCCTGCTTGCAGTGAATCAGATCTCTTGATCCATGACCTGATGAAAGTACTATTTGTTCCTTCTCTTTGATCTCTCTAAATTCCTATTAGTTTGGATACCTTTGATTTGAGGACTCCTGATAATAATTATGTGTGTCATTTAGCCTTCTTTGTGTCATTTAGCTTTTTTTCTGCTAATTAGTAGAAAATTTTTATTCAAAATGATGAAATGTTTCCACAGAGCTGCTTTATATACTGCATGTCTCCCACTATTCTCTGACTCCTAGGAGAAAATGTAGCTTCTCAAATGATGCTATATAACGAAGAAAACATCACATACTGGACAGTGGTTGGTAATTTAGTTTTATTTATTACTAATCCTTGTACTCACTGTGCTTTACTTTTCAGGGATGCTGGTTTTTATTGCAAACTTCTACATATAACAGTAGGCATTTAGTTTTGTGCAGAAATCAATTGGTTTTGCAAAATCACGGCACTCATGTCTACATTTGCCTCTAATGATAAAGCAACTATAAGTGTCTTTCATGGCGCATTTCACTGTTAAAAGGGGGAAAAAAAGCACATAAACCATTGAGTCATTATAAGTGCCTTAAGGTCCTACCTTGGGATAAATCAGTTGTCGATGTGAAAAGAAGTATAGCACTTGCACTCTGGAGTAGGGATTTGGGAAGTCATTTGTTTTGCTATTTTTCTGGTGATGATTGTTTTGTGACACTTTTTGTTTCATTCTCAGTTTCCTCTCCAACTTCTGGCTTGATCCACTAGTTGTTAAAGCTTAATTTTCCCTGCGAATTTCTAAATAAAAATTGTTAGGTTCCAAGTAGTTCTGGAATGAACACCACATATTTCTATGGCTACTTACCTACTACCCATCTAACATGATTTTTTTAAACAACAACTTTATTGAGGTATAGTGGCTATAAAAAGAACTGCACATATTTAATGTGTACAAATTGATGAATTTGGGCATATACAAATATCTATGATCCCATCACCTCCCAAAGGCTTTTCTCTCCAATTAAAAAAAAATTAATCATTTAAACATTTTTAGTTTTAGGATTTAAAATGGGAAGATTCGTTAATGTTGCTTAAATTGCTATCTTGCTTGAATATTTTGTATAAATCTCTTTTATTAGAAGGGTGAAAAAAACCTAGCAGATACTGGGATAAGAGAGGTTCTTTGAATAGTCACAAAGATTTGAGCCTAGGCAGGGAACTGGTTTGCTGGGGGAATGAGTGTTGTTATGAATGACAAGCCTTAAGTTCAAAGAGAAAGAAGTAACATCTCTTAGCATCTCCTTATGTTTCCTTGCTTCAGTCTTCTTCTTTATAAAGCCCTCAGTATTGCATCATCATAGAATATACCAACTGAGGAACTAATCCGCATCTGGCCATAAGACTTAATGTTTCATCTCTTCAAGAAATGTTTAAATTTTTAGAAAGGTCACATAAGGAGGAAGATGCCCAAGGTAATAGCATTAAATGTAATGGTAAATTATTAAATATCAGTGATGAAGGTATGTGAACAGCACTCTTTCCCTAGGTTCTCAACATATAGGATCCAACTGAGACGGAGTCAAAGGTACTGATAATCCAGTTCATGCCATCTGCTTTCAGTGATGTTAGCATACAGTCTTACTATTATTTGAGTAACTAGACATTTTAGGAAAAAAATTGAACATATGATTTTGAATTTTTTGCCAAATATTTTA
This sequence comes from Piliocolobus tephrosceles, assembly GCF_002776525.5. Lineage (NCBI taxonomy): Eukaryota > Metazoa > Chordata > Mammalia > Primates > Cercopithecidae > Piliocolobus > Piliocolobus tephrosceles. The sequence goes on along the minus strand of NC_045438.1, from coordinate 119,043,569 downwards.
GGTAATGAGATATGCTTTTTCACTATTTAAATTAATGATAGATATCTCCTCATTTGTATTATCTAGAGAGATGCTATTTATTGCCTTTGATGCCAGAGGGAAAAAGCATTATCTTGCCAACTTAAAAATGTATCCTCAGATTACACTGTCCTACATGAGGGGTGTGAAGCATGTATGTTGACTTAATTGGAATTTACAAATAATAGAAGATGACAGCTGTCAAGCACTAGTATTAAAAAAAGAATAGCTTTATTTAAGTGGGAATTGTAAATTAGCATTTTTCCACTAGTGACAAAACAACAAATAGCTTCTCTCTAGACAATAGCTATGTATAACATAAAAATGTATATTTATGCACAAGAAGGAATCACAAATTTTTCAATTTTTAGATGAATCTATGCACATACATTCACATTGTCTCTTGGGTTTATAATGAAACTGAAAATGTCATGAAAATTTTCACCTTTTTTCCCAAAGCAAGTGACATGAGGCACACATGTAAATCATGATAACATAACTGGAGCTAATTTTATTATCCAAATGTGGTTGCACTAAATAACAGTCTTCTTTATTTTAAGATCACCCCTGTATGGTTTTAGTAAAACAAACCCTGATTGTAATTCCATTAGTCTTGAGTTTAGAATGATGTAATAAAATAACAACCCTCATAATTATCATCTGATGTATTTTATTTGAATTATGAAGCAATTAAAATGATTTGTGTCTTTTATCCAAAATACTTAGATGTTTGAGTTTACTCACAGCCAGACTTATTGTTAGAGCTAGACTTCTTTGGTCTCATCTGTGCTGCTAAGGAATGAAGTTGGACTTCAAAGAGGAAACTATTGCAGTTCTAGACCACTCATAAATCAGAACGCCCTAGAGTTATGACTTTTTTGTTTTATTTTCTTAAGGTGAGTGGAATTATTTTCCTGGGTGTGTGTAAAATGATTGTTTACAGGGTCTTTACACACATAAGAAAAATACTTTTCCTATCTCAAGTACCCTGAAATGTGTTAAAACAGCTCTTTCAATGATCTCCATCAAGATACTTTCCTTGGCTATTGATTCAATCTAATAGTAGAGTAGTGTATACAATGAAAATTTACAAATGAGGGTACACAGTTTAAGTGTGTGAAATCCAACATAGTAAATATTACCTCCCCTGTTTACTGCAATGGTTGTCAAGAAAGGGTTTCTCGATGAGATTTCTAGAAGTTACTGGCTTTTTAAGGTATTTTAATACAATGTAAAAGTAATTATAACACTATTTAAGAAGAATCTGATAGGTATTATACTTTATGTTAGGCACTTTGTGTATTTAAATGTCATTAATCTTCATAATGCTACAAGGTAGACTTAATTACTATATTTACTTCACAAATGAGGAAATTGATCCTGAATGAGTTTAAATAACCTGATAGATTTATATAGCCAATCCAATACATAGCAAAAGTCAAATCTGAACCCAGGTATCAATAATTCCAAAGTTTATACTCATTTAATTATCTGGTTAGTATTAATTGTTATGTAATTGGACCTGAGGTAATACAACCACTAAAGTTCTCAATTCTTAATCAGTTGAAAACACCATTTTGTGTTTTTCTCAAAGTAAACCATGTGACATAATATAACCAAATCCATCATTAGGTTACTGAAAACCAACTGTTACTCTACTGCACAGTGCCCATCATATCTCAAGGATCCAGATGGTTGTACTTTAATATTCTATCTAAGTAGTCAGTCTGGACAACCAGCCTGTAGTCATTTAATCAAGGCCTTTAAATTGTCTTCTACAATAATATGACTCACCAGGAGCTTTATTTAGTAAGATCACAGTCCTTTATTTGTGATTTACCCTTGGGACGATAACCAACCACTTTCTCAACAATCTGGTCACTCTTTTGTCTCCAGTTGACATTGACCAAGATGCAACTCTCCAGAAAGATGTTTTACCCTCTCAATTAGTATTTACATTTTACCGTGTAGCAATGGGGACAGAAAGAAAAATGAAACAAATACAAAGACAGGAATCTTCATGATTGAAGACAGCCGAATCAGCAGCTCTGCAATGTTTGCATAAAAGAAAGGTGGAGAGTGTATCTTTTTATACTTCTCTCCATGCAGTTGTATGAATTTAGTCACTGGGGTTTATCAAAAAATAACACTCCTGTTTAGCAGTGTCTGGGACATTCCTTTTCTTTTATCTTGGGATAAAAAGGGATATGATATCCACAGCATATAATTATCTTTTCAATAACTAGTTGTCAAGGAAGTGCATGCCACTGAGAATCTCCTATTGGAGGTCTGAAGAGTAGAAGCATGAGAATTTAATCTTTGCTTTTGCTTCAGTTTTTCTCTTTTTAATATAGTTATGCATAATGCATAAACTAGTGAATTTAAAAAGCAATATACTCATGCCCATAATCCCAGCACTTTGGGAGGCTGAGACGGGCAGATCACAAGGTCAGGAGATCGATACCATCCTAGCTAACACAGTGAAACCCCGTCTCTACTAAAAAATACAAAAAAATTAGCCGGGCAAGGTGATGGGCGCCTGTAGTCCCAGCTACTTGGGAGGCTGAGGCAGGAGAATGGCAAGAACCTGGGAGGCGGAGCTTGCAGTGAGCTGAGACTGCACCACTGCACTCCAGTCTGGGTGTCAGGGCGAGACTCTGACTCAAAAAAAAAAAGAAGTAATATAAATTCTTGTCTCCTAATTTGTGACTTTACTTACTAGAACATATTTCTCCCCCAATCTGTTGTTATTGTGAAAACCTCCCTCATCATTACTGAAATAAATAATTCTCTTACATGCAATGTAGATATTAGGGACACTGAGGTATAAGATAATTTCACAATAAGCACACAAGCACACATTCACACACATATACAGGCAGATAAAAATTCTATGTTACCAAAATGCCAAATGATGATACACACAATAAGTAGTAAGTCATTTTAATAAAAAAATTGATTATTTGGATGTTCTTTAAGGAGATATTTTAGCTATAGTTATAAAAAAAAAAAGAGTATGTTTAGCAAGAGATCCAAGTCATATTTTGTTACTTCCAGGTCTTAAAAAAAAATACCCAAGCAAAGCAAAGCAAAATATGACTGGAAGTACTTAGGGGTAGTAGTTACCATAGCCCACTAAAGAGAAGTCAAAATAAAATGCCCTATTCACAGACATTAAATGTCTCTGCTTTTGATGTTTTTTTATTAAAGATAAATTTAATCAAGCTCATTATGTTTAGTTGACAAACCAAGCAACTTGGAACATTGAAAATTATTCAGTGGCTGTTTATGTAACAGGTTTGCGAAAGTGGAATTTGGTCCTCAGAATTATTTATATATCTAAATGTGAAAATTATCAAATGCAGAAAAATATATGCATATACATATATATACACACGTTTATATAAAATATATTGAAAAATATATAGAGAAACATTTTATGATCTTCTCACAGAAAAGGCCTTTTTAAGCAAGAAAAATGCTTTAGAAGCCATGTAATAGATGATAACAATTTAACTATGTACAAATATATAATTTTTATGATCCCCAAATAAGCAGAGTTTGAATAAAACATTTGCAACATATAACAGCCAAGAGTAGACATAAAAATATACATAAAGACTATGTAAAATTATTTACAGATATGAATAATCCTAAAGAAAATTAAATGATGGTTATAAAAATTAAATCACAGGAGAGAAAATACAAAAATACAATAAATTTATCAAAAATACTTAACATTCTGGGAATGAGGAAGATACAGATAAATTTCCCTATGATTTTTTTTTATAATTACATGTTGCCTTTTTTCAGTTATAGAGCAATGATGAGTTGTAGGCCCATTGTGGGAAACAGGTAGTATAGCCTAGCAGTGTATAAACATTAAAAATCCACATATACTTTGACCCAGCAGTTTTACATATTCTCATTTTTTCTGCAGATAGTTTGCATAAAACTGCACACAAAGATGTATGTACAGGGATTAGGTATCCTGGATCCTGCTCCACACCGTGTTTCCTGACTACCTCTGTATTTTGGAGTGCTTTGGTAGAATTTTTTCAAAGTTCTCGTCTGCTGCCTTGTACTTGTCTGGACTGGGAGGGCTATGGAGTGAGGAATCCCAGTTTCTGACTGGACCTGAGTAGGTACTGATGTGGTTTCTTTCTTTTAGGCAATCTTCTGACCCTCTAGCCTTCCACACAATGCCTACCATTAACCAGATGTCTCGGGAAGTTCTGGGATTCATGCTTAAAGGGACCCTAGACCAAGGCCCCTGGTTAGGCAAAAGGTAAGATGGGTAGATCATGCTTGCTGGTTGCCACAGAATTTCTTGTGCAAGATAATGAAAGATAAGGCTGCCAAAATGGTACTGACAAGCTGATATTGGGCAATTTTCACCTAAATCTGACAGAGAGAGAGTTCAGAGCTTAGAGCTACTTATGGTTCACTGACTTGAGCTGCATGTTTGGTACCATAGAAGGGGGACTTCTAGCACATCTGTATTTCCACAGCATTGTCAACTCCAGCCTACAACAGCCTACAACAACATTCCTTCTCCACCTGCTGGTACTTAGGCTCTATGAAGAACTGTCACATGCAGTGACTGGACTGTAAACAAGTATGTAATATACCCTTTCTCCGCTCATTCTATTCCACTCCCTACCTTCCTCCATTTGTCAGGGGGTCCTAAGGATGAGTGAACTTATCTTCTGGGAATTTTCCAGATTCTTGCTCCTCATTTTGAAATGCTAATGGAGCCTTTAGATTAGTCATTGTCTTCTCTTGCCTTTAATAGATGTAGTGATTTTATACTATCCTTGGTTGGATGACAGTCTTTGAATGAGACTACTACTCTTGCTCAAACTGTAGACTCCTCTTCTGCCCTTGCATCTTGTAGTAGTGCATAGATGGGAGAATAGTTCAACTAAAATAGATCACATTCTAGGAAGGTGGTGATTAATGCCTGAGAGTTCAATAAGTGATTGGATGTGCTGTTCCACCTTTATGGTGTAAAATTCCTAGCCATAAATTTGACATGAGCAAAAACAAATTATTATTCACATTTTCCTTCATATTCTGGATAAGACTTATATTTGTGGTCATCACCAACAACTCACAGTAACAATCAAGAAAATTATTAAAACCTTCCTTCACAGGCAGCACCATGGTGCAGCATCAGTAGTAATGACAAAATCAGCAATAAAGAAAATGGCGCCGGGCATGGTGGCTCACGCCTGTAATCCCAGCACTTTGGGAGGCCAAGAGGGGCGGATCACGAGGCCAGGAGATCGAGACCTTCCTGGCCAACACGGTGAAACCCCGTCTCTACTAAAAATACAAAAAATTAGCCGGGCGTGGTGGCAGGCGCCTGTAGTCCCAGCTACTTGGGAGGCTGAGGCAGGAGAATGGCATGAACCTGGGAGGCGGAGCTTGCAGTGAGCTGAGATCTGGCCACTGCACTCCAGCCTGGGCCACAGAGCCAGACACTGTCTCAAAAAAAAAAAAAAAAAGAAAGAAAAAAAGAAAATGGCTAACACTGCAGAGGCAAAATATATACTATTTCAATAAAACCAGGTTCTGAAGAACCATGAGCTTATGAGTAATAAAAGCATTCCTGACTTTTTAAAATAATGACAAGACCTGAAATTTGTGAGGATCAGGCATTTGGCAATAAAAGACATAAGGAAATGTTTCTAGGCTCTATGAAAAATCTTAACATGCACTGTCTGAACAACAAACTAATATGTAATATACCCCTTCTATACTCATTCTAAATCTTCGCTGACACATAATGATTCCTCACATGGACCCCAAAATTTTGTGTTGCATTTTAAATTAAATTATGTGTGTAAACAGGCATTCTGTAAAAAAAAAAAAAAAAAAATTGTTGTGATGGTGTACACCCAAAAATAAATTCTGCTAGAATGCTATTTCTGCACTTAACAGGTTTTTTCTTAAAATTAGATACCAAGATTTACCATACAGGAAACAAGTATTTCCAAAAACAAAAATCAAATTATGCATTATTACCTATAAAATTCTTTCCTCTTCTATTCTACTGCTAACAGGCATATATTTTTGGCTAAATGAATCTCAGATAAACACCAATTCCAAACCTTTTCCAACCCTTTTAATCCATAAACCAAATTCCAAACCAATTCCAACCAAATCCAAAACCAATTCCAACCTTTTGATCCATAAAAGTCATTTTCTAGTTTCTCATATTCATGACCTCAAAATGAAATACACTGGTACACTAGAAATGAAATTTCTAGCTCACTTTTTCCCCCAATTAATAATCTAAGAAAAGCAATGAAGATTTTTTATTTTTACTGTTTTGAAGCTAGGAGAAACGACTATTTAGTAATGTTCTCTCTAATTTTCCTGACTTCTCCTTCAAAATATCCATCTATACATAATAATTATATATGTATGCATATATCACACACACACACAAACACATATATATGTGTATATATATATCATTTCCCCTTGGTGGATTCCTTCTTTTTAGTGTACCTTTTTTATTTCTCTGGAAAGCTGGAGATACAATGAAGGACTAGCAGAGGAGAATGGCCCAAGGGTGCATTTTCTTTTCCAGACTCCACCACAGCTGTTTTATTGTTGTGTCGCTCTTTGTTTCTCAGTTACCTTAATGTAAAGTAAGGGTTTTGTAACTCAGTGATGTTTTGCTAGGTGTGTTGTAAATAATTTAACCTTGCTTAAAGAGAGATCTGGTCTTTACTGTCTACTTCTGAGAGATAATTTCTAAACTCTTAAGATGTCATGCCTGATAAAGTGTCTCTGTGTGCCTGACCATCTGGGGTCACACCGAATACTCAAACAATGTGATCTAGGGTGGGGACTTCAGGTCATGAAGTATCAATTCAAATTCCTGAACACTGAAGTGGGCTGACTAGGGTGATATCTCATATGTATTGCCACACATTGCTGGGAGAAGTAGCATTGCCCCTGACTGCCCTGGGAAAGGACAACCGGAAGCTCTACTCTTGAAACTTTCTGGAGCTCTGCCTTATGTGTCTCTTCTATTTACCGATTTTAAGTATATTTTTTACTATAATAAACAATAATCATGAGTATAATAACTTTCATTTAATTTGTTTCGCCCTTCTGGTGAATTATGAAAACTGAGGGTGGTCTTAGAGAGCCCTGGACTTGCAATTTGGGATCAAATGTGAAGTTGGTTTTAGAGACTGCCCCCTAAATTTGCACCAGGAATGAGAAATGCACCTTCTTCTACTCATCCTTCAGAGCACAGCTTAAACTTCACTTTATCAGAAAATTATTTTCTGACTCGAAGGTCACTTTTTTTTTCCATTTAATAGTGTTCTTAGTATGCACTGACTGAACAGTAAACAAACATGTCATTCTTATGTTGAAGTCCTGCTTCTCAATGTGATTGCACTTGGAGACAGGATGTTTAAAAAGGTAATTAAAGTTAAGTGAGCTTGTTAAGTGTGGGGCTCTAATCCAATGGGGCTCCTGTCCATATAAGAAGAGAAAGAGACACTGGGGATGCACATTTCAGATGTCCATGTGAGGGCAAAGCAAGAAGAAAAGCCTTGCAAGTCAAGGAGAAAGGTTTCAGGAGAAGTTAAGCCTGCCAACATCTTGATCTCAAACTTTCAGATGCCGGAACTGAGACAAATAAACTTCTGTTTTTTAAGCCATCCAATCTGTGGTATTTTGTTATGGCAGCTCTTATGGGCTAATACTGTTTCTTCACATCATATTTTCTCATCATGCCAGCAAATTCACCTAAATGTTATTTAGTACAATTAAAATTCAATAATTAATTGCATGATTCTATCACTTCCTGGCCTTCTGGCTAAGATCAAGTGTAATTCATTTCATGATTCTTAATTTAATGTGTTTTCATTCCCTCTTCATTCACAATCACTTGAGTATCTTCCTGATGATATCAGTGATCTTGCTTGCTACTCAATCGCCAACATTTTGTATAGTGAAACAGAGTACTTAATAATGTTTAAATAAGTGAATGAGTAAAAAATGAATCAATAAAAGATTGAATAGCTAATAAAATTACTGTAGGTGAATATTTACAGCATAATTACCATTTGAGAGACCTCTCCAGTTACCTGTCCCCTAATATCAATATAACTTTATTTATGCTCTGAGCCTAAAGATTCATCGATCAGTGACTTGACTTCTAGATCTGACAATGAACAAATCTCATCTCAGCCTAAATCATGACTGCAACCACAAATGAACTTGGTTGGAGCAAACCACAAAAACATACTGTTCTCACATAAATTCACCATCACTAATTTCAGGGGAGCGGGAGCCTGATTCTTAGTGCTGCCTGGCAATCCTATCACATTTCCTGGTTCTGTCACTCTTTCACTCTGTTAGTGAATTATGTCATGCCCTCTCCTCAATTCTGACATCAACACAGCCTTTTCCCATTTTTTAAAATCTTAGGTGATGACCTTTATACTTCACTAAAAAAATTGGGGCAATAAGTAGGGAACTTTATCAATTTTCATGACAGTTGCTATTCCTCTATTTCACAGGCAGGAATTACCTCATTTCTCTCTGAAACTACTCTGAGTGATTTCTCTATGCTGTTGTGATCCTAGCTAATGACGACATCTCCACTTTTGCTTTAGATGCATCCTTCTTATCTACTCAATGATGTCACTCTAGCAACTCTCCTTTTCTCTTTCATCATCAATTTTCTTTGCCAACAATTTTTTCCATTGCTTAAAAGTGTTTTAAAATTTTCAAGAATAAATATTGAAATAACAATCTGTCTTGACCTCATCTGACCTTTAATTACTGAACCATTTGCTTTGTTCCATTTACTGACAAACTCTTTAAAATAATGTTCTACATTTTCTCACCAATTTCCATCTTCTAATTCTCTCTTGAACCAGGATTTTTGCTTCTTCTCCACTTTTGAAATTGCTTTAATCATGATCTTCAAAGATTTTCACATGCTAAATTCATTGACCATGTATTTGTCTTTATATTCCTTGGCTTATAGCAATAGTTGACACATGCTCTTAAGTCGGTTTATATCACACTTACCTGGTTGTCTCCTAATATATTGGCCATTTCTCATTAGTCTCTTATACTGATTCTTCAACTCAGTTGTTTTTAAATTTTGGAATACCCCAAGGCTTAATCCTACAAACTTTACCGTACTCATTCCCAAGAAAATCTCATTATCTCATTCTATCTGATGATTTCAAATGTCATTTAAAAGTTGATGATTCCATTTTTAAAAAGCTCTAGCCTGACCTTTCTCTTGAATTTTATACAAATATCCAACTTACTGTTTGACCTTTCCAATTAAATATTCGACCTCTTGTGGCCAAATTCAGCTCTTGACAGAGAGGCATATCCTTGCCAAACTTGTACCTCTCACAGTTTTCAATCCCATTTCTTGGCAACTCTGTTTTATAACTACTCAAACAAAAATTTTAGCGTCATTCATAGTCTGCAAGGATGTAAGTCACATCCTCATTGTTTGTTGCCAGCAATTCTTTTGGCTCTACCTTCAAAATGTATCAAGAATGTGATTACTTCTCACATACCCACTCTTGCCATTATGAAGAGGAAAGTCTTCTAGGAGTGTCAGAATAATAGAAATTAAGAGGAGAAAAGATATTTTAATGAGTATTATTACGTATTACACATAAGAACCACTTTAAATAGTTTAGAAATAGATGAATTAAGATTGAAATTCCCATTTGTAGGACTGAATAACATAGACTACAGCTTTATTTGTATTTCCATATTGTATTCATTGTTATTTATGAATGGGCAAACTGAAAGCTAGTTTAATAATTTGTCTAAGATTACATGAATCAACAATAGGTACTCTAGAATTAAAATTAGAAATGGCTTCTTCCAGGATTTTCAGAGTTTTCCAGATTAGCTTTCAAATTAAATTAAAAACCATAACAACTTGAATGAAATCATGCCTGCTTAATAGAAAATAAGTAGGAATGTCTAGGATGTTTTATTATTTTCCAACATTTATTGATTAACACCTACTATATTATAAGTCTGACCTAGGTTTGAGATGAGACAACTATGCTGTTGCCACAATCTTCTTAGAATTCCATTCCTCAAAGTTTTATTGTAAATTTTAAATTATTTCTTTACTTATCATTATATTCAATTTCTTAAACTCAATTCTCATCCCTGGAGTGCTTTACACATTTATGTCTTCTCTTCTCAAATCTTGGAATCTGATTCTTATATCTGGCTCCTGATAGACACTGACACAGGCATTAGCTATCTTCTTGTCTCTAACTTGTGCATTCTACTAACTTTAACTTGTTTTTTGAAAAACATCTGTGTCACCTTTTCAGCAAAAGACAGATTCCAAGACCTCTAGTGAATGCCTTAAACCTCAAATAGTACCAAACCCTATATATAGTGTTTTTTGCTATATACTTATACTTATGATAAACTAAAAATAAAATAGAAAAACTATAACAATATACTGTAATAAAAGTTGGTGAATGTAGTCTCTGGCTCTTACTCTCAAAATATCTTATTGTACTCTACTCACCTTTCTTTATGTGATGATGTGAGAAGACACGATGCCTACGTAATGAGATGAAGTCACCTGAATGACACAGTCATTGGGACATAGCCTTCCACTACTATTGGACTGAATATTCTGGAATTGGTGTAACTGTCCCTTACTTGCAGTAAATGGCTTGGCACAATTAGTTTGAGGGGATCCTTTGCTGAAGTCTTCTTTAAGGTCAGTGCTTTGTGGCACAAGACACTGCCATCCATTGAAACACATTTTCTGTTCATGTCTTCTGTTCATGTCTTCTACCCACAAATGTAATGCCTTTTCCATTTTAACTAAGTACTTATTATGCACTATAGCCATAACTTTTGCAGTTTGAGGTATGACAGTCAAATTAGCATAAATTTATTTTTCTTTCTCACAATTACACGGATAGATTTGTTCTTACCATGGGTTTTAGCAAGCTCAGCATATGTTTTTTTTCCTTTATTAAGTCAGGAATTTTTACATTTTCACTTAAAGCACTTTACAGCTTCTCTTTGACATATCTGAATTGCCATCTTGAGTTTTGCAGCCTTATTGAGTAAAATAAATGTTATTCCAATACAAGCACTGCTATACTGTGATAGCTGTTCTGATAACTGAGATGGCTACAAAGTGACTAACAGGTGGGTAGCACAGAGAGCATGGATACACTGGACAAAAGGATAATTCATGTCTCAGGAAGGATGAAGCAAGAAGATGCAAGATTTTATCACACTACTCAGAACAGCAAAATATTTAAAACTTAAGAGTGGTTTATTTCTAGAATTTTCCAATTAATATTTTCAGACTGTGGTTGACTGCAGGTAATTAAAACTGTGGAAACTGAAATCACACATAAAAGGGGGCCACTGTACAAATCACTCAGATCCCCAATGGGTATTTGATCTTTGTCCTAGTGAAACCAACCCAGTAGTCTCATAGACTGTTCTTTTGGATGAACATAAAAATTGACCTGTCTGATCTTAAAACTTGAAGCTTACATTTGTTTTATCTGAGTTCCTTCCTCAGGAAAGGACCTTCTCAAAAAAAGTATCAAAGAACTGAAACTCACCAGATCACCATATCCTGACAATGAGATGCCTGACCCCTCATTCATCATGACTTCTTTGGTACCTCTCCCTAGTTACTGTTTTTTTACACATTGTTACATTTCTTCCTTGCTATATAAACCCCTAGTTTTAGACCATCAGGGAGATGGATATGAGACTAAGCTCCCATCTCCTCTGCTGCAGTCCCTGATTAAAGCCTTCTTCCTTAGCTGTATTTATTGTCTCAGTGATTGGCTTTCTGTGCAGTGAGCAACAAGATATAGACCCTACCAATGGTGTTTCACTATCACTAGTATATGATTCCTGTTTTGATCATTAATTTTAGTTAATATGGTAGACATTCCCACTAGGTTCACAAAATTTCTGATTAAAAATAGTAACAAAAACAACAAAAGCAAAACAATAATCCTGAACCAGTAGTTAATTTTTAAAAACAAATGTTTATTTACCTGGTAAAATTTGACACAGGGTGAATTTAACTTTTGTTTTTAGATAGAAAACAAATTCTAGTCGTCATATTTTTCACCATGTTTTAATATTAGATAAACTACTGGTACTAATACTTTTATTAAGGTTTAAATTTCAGACCTTAATGCATTTTCCTATTCCATCCAGAGCTAAGTAAAAAAAATGCTAATAAGCTCGGGCAATGTTTTGTGAGTCTAACTTCTTTATCCAAAGTTTACATTGTATTTAAACCCACTTCTTAATGAATCAGTGCTTAATGGATCAATGTTTAGATTGTATTTAAACTCAGTTCTTAATGAATCAAAAACGGATCTATTATCCCTTTCTGAATGAGATTCTTGCGAGGTGATAAAGGGCTAGTGAGTTTATCCGTATTTTCCTGAACTTATACTTTTAGCTCTTGCTTAGGCTTTTTGTGTCTTGACTCCAATAACCTGATGGTGATATTTAGACAACTGATAAGTCCATTGATTTTCATGAATCAAGTTTCTAATGAGATCTTGGCTAAATTGGGAAGCATTCAATGGTATATGTTTTTGTGGCCCAAGACAGATTAAAACTGGACCTAAATTAGAGCAAACATAGTTCCAGATATGCTTATATTAAAACTGTTAGTTTAGAAAAATAAGAGAATTTCTATCTCATTCCATTGTATATGAAATTAACACCCACAAAGGAAGATAGCACTATTGGCTTATATATTTAATTATTTATTTCAGAAGTCCTAATTATATTCCCATACCTCTCTGCCCTGGTGCCCATGTAACTTCTTTGTTCAGAGGTATGTCTTCCTTTTCAAAACATATCATCTTCTTCATACAACCTCTCAATGCAGCAAATTTTTCTTGCTGAGGAGCATATGTCTATTTGCTTTTCACTCTCAAGACAGTCTCTTTTACAACGACCATAACGTTTGGTGCAACGATCAGCATCCACCAAGGTACATGTTGCTACAGTAAAAGAAGAGTAACAGAAATTACTAATCTTTTATTTAAGCATATATTACTTCTGATTTCATAGAGTATGATATGTACATTGTACCAAGTTTAGAAGATACCAAAAAAAAAATACTCAAAAACTATCTTATACCCCCATGTATATGCAAAATTAAAACTTGTTTTAAAATTAATATATGATTTAAAACTTCGTGACATATATTATTCTTCTCAAAAAGATTCAAGATATTTTTAGAGCTACATGACAATGTATATAATCTTTCAGCAATTTTTGGACAATCATATAATATCTAAAGTTTTTTTTGTTGTTTTTTGTTTTTGTTTTTCTTTTTTTGGGACGGAGTCTTGCTGTCTCCCAGGCTGGAGTGCAGTGGTGCGATGTCGGCTCACTGCAAGCTCCACCTCCCAGGTTCAGGCCATTCTCCTGCCTCACCGAGTAGCTGGGACTACAGGCGCCCGCCAGCACGCCCGGATAATTTTTTGTATTTTTAGTAGGAACTGGGTTTCACTGTGTTAATCAGGATGGTCTCTATCTCCTGACCTCGTGATCCACTTGCCTTGGCCTCCCAAAGTGCTGGGATTACCGGCATGAGCCACTGCGCCCGGCCAATATCTAAACTTTTTAATATTTTAGGATTATGATAAACAATGTGGGTTACATATTTTAATACTTACATGACATATCCTTATGATAGTTGTAAAAAAGTTTAATTTTAGGGTTTTAGTACTGCCACAAAAATATATGCAATTTTTGCCCCATTGCAATTTTAATGTCCTTATTTATGTTGAATACTTTTCCTTCTTTTTATAAAATTTTTTACATACTTTGTTGATCATCTAATTGGAATTTTAAAAAATTAACACATTCACAAAAATTTAAAAAATATATTGTGGATAGTAACTTTTATCTGTCATATTTGTCACCAGTTGGTCTTCCTTAGTTGTTATTTTTTGTATTGTTAGTTATGGATTTTAAACAATAACACTTTCATTACAAGATACATAAATATTCAATTTAAAAATGTAAACAATTTTGTATTTTTATATGCAGTAATGTACAAAAATCATCTATTTTAATGTGTTATTTTACTTTCAAAATAAATTCTTGCATAGAATTTTTCATCATAGTATATTATTTATTATAGCATTTTTCTCTTCATATCAACTGTACTTGTCAGATATGTAGCTAACTTCCTTTCTTTTAAACGATTAAGTGATTGTTCCACACTATTTATTAAAATATTTTCTCCATCTCTTTAAATGATTTTCACTATATGTTTAATGTTGTTATATGCTAAATTCTCACAAACTAGATCTCTTTCAGCTATCAATGGCATTTTATGAATATAGCTACGGGTTTTTGAAACAGAAACAGCTTAGAATACAAAAATGTAAATGTATAATAGAAAAAGCATGTGCTTTATTATATTTTATTTCTTCATGTATAAACTTTAAAAATAAAATAGAACAAACTTGCAGAAGAGTACCTAAACATAAATGCTCAGCTAGGAGTGTTGTTAAACACTAGGGACCTATGTAAACATTACCCAAGTCAAGAAATAGAACGTTTCTGGCACACTTGTGCCCCCTCGCAATTACTATTCTTTTCACTCTTTCACTTCAAAAAAAAAAAAAAAATTGTCTTGATTTATATTTTGTTTAAACCTGCTCATGTTAAAGCTTTATGTGAATGCAACAGCACAGCACGTATATTTTTACATCTCATTCACTCACAATTTTGTTTTTGGAGATTTGTTCTTATTTTGCATAACTGTAATTCTTCCATTTTCATTATCATATAGTGGACTGTTATATGCATATACTACAATTTAGCCTTATCTGCTGATGAATATTCAGGTTGCTTCCAGTTTTTGAATACTTTTGTACTTGACTCTTGGGGCATATGCTCAGGCATTTTTGTTGGGCATATCCCTAAGGGTGAAATACAATGGCAATGTGTCTGCATAGCTTCAACATTAATAGATAACACCAAGCATATTTTCAAATCATTGGTGCTAACTTACACATCCAGCAGCATTGCATAATACTTTCAGACATCTAAAACCCAAGAAATGATTGATATTTTTAATTTAGTAATTATGATGTGAATGTAATGACACCTCATATATCTTAACCCATTCTATATTTCATAACAAAATGCCCATTTTTCTGATTACTGAAGAAGGGTAACATATTTTCTTATGTTTACTGACCTAATAAATATCTATTGTTTAAAAAGTGATCCATCTTTGGTTTTCTATTGGGCTGTCTTTTTTATATTGTTTTATGTATGTTATTTATATATTCTAGTTGTGTTCCTTTTGTATGCTAAATGTATTGCACATATTTTTCTCAATATAGAATTTGCTTTTTTTTACTTGATGTTTTTTGATTTACAAAAGTTTCCGAATTTTAATGTAGTCAATATTATTTTTTCTACTGATTAAGAAATACTACTACTTGTATGTCAAAATTGTTAATAAATTCTTTTACGTTAACTTGTATGGTTTATTGTTTGGCCTTTTTCCATGCTTGCATCTCAGGTTATTTGGAACGAGATTTTGCATGTGGTAAGAGGCAATAGTCAAATTTCATTTTTTCTTCATATGACTATGCAATGAAACCAGTCCTGTTTATTGAAAAGCTTATTTATTACATTGTTCTGTAGTGCCATCTTTATCTGTTTCTGGGTTCTCTATTCTACATTGATGTATTCAAAAATTTATATGTATTAGGTAATTTCTGAAAAAATTACATCATAATGAATCTGAACAGCAACAAAAAGAAATAGAAAATCTAAATGTTTCTAAATTCAATAAGGGAATAGAATCCCATAATAATTAAGCTTCTATAGAGAAAATACCCAGCCCAGATAGGTTCACTGTTGAATTTTAAACATTTAAAGAAGAAATAACACAAATTATACACAAACTTTTCCAGATAGTAGAAAATAAAATGATGTTTCCAACTTATTTTATGAGATCAAAAATACCTGGTATTAAAACTGATCAGGACATTACAAGAATGAAAATTAAAGGTGAACCTTACTCATTAACACAGATGCAAAAATTTCTGGTGCATAATATCCTCACATGATCATTTTGATATCTGTAGCATATATACTAGTATATCTGATAAAGTTTAGTTCTGCCTTCACTTTTTCATTACAGTTTTATCAAAGCTTTATTAATTTTGTTAGTCTTTTCAAAGACCAAAATGTAGCCTTTTTTATTTTCTCTAGTTTCTGTCTTCTACTTATTATATTTAATTATATTTCATTACATGCTTATAACTGTCATTTTAATTTGATTTTCTTTTTTTAACTTCATCAGTTAAAATTTTACATTTTAGTTTTAATTCTTTTTATATATATGGATATAATTATATTAATTTCCTTGTAAACCCTACTATGAACTTTAATTTATCTCATTTTTATTACCATTCAGTTCAAAATATTTTCTAATATCCATTTGATCATCTTATAGATTCTGTTATTGATATTCCAAGAAATATATACTGCTGTTCTCAGTTCATTCAGTTTCTCTAGGGTCTAATTGCTTTTAAGCCTTCACTTCTGGGACTTATAAATAAATTTAATATATTATAGTTTTCTTAAAAATTTAAATATCTAGAAGAAAACTCAGTCCAAAAAAGTTGAAAGATCTCATCTTCATTATCTCATTTTATCTGCGTATCAATTTGGAAAATGAGGTAGGTAAAGTACACCAGTGTAATGATATCATCAATGAGAAAACCAAGATTCGATATAATCAAGACACTTCTTTGATTGATAAGATTGCATTAAAAATCTGCATTCTGCAATTAATAATTTATTATTTCTATTTCTAATGAGAAGTTTTACACAAATATAACAGAGACATCTATCTTACCTGGTAGAATGAAGGTCACATAACACAGAAAATAGAGATAGTAAAAGATCCTCATTCTGTAGAAAGAAGCTGTTGAAAGACTTGGTAACAGAATGCAGACACTAGAGAACTTTCCAAAAACCCAAAAGACATTTACTATTTATAGTTTTCTAGTGGAAGAGAAACTCTCATTATCCAGAAATTATTTTAATTTTGTGTGCCTGTCTCTGCTCCAATGACTATAGCTGTGGGCAGAATTATCCAAATTGAAAGCACTTGAAAATAATGGAGCTTTTGGGAGGCATCCCTCTGTGAATGATAGCTGTAAACACGGCATCTTCATATCATTGCTAATTAATTAATGATCAACACAAAGGAGCATCCATGGAATAAACTTAAGGTAAATATTTATTGACTACTTCAGAAATAAAACAACTGAACATTGTCCATTAATCTGCTGATTACTTTTCAAAATTTACTGTAGTCACTAATCTGGTGATTATCAATATGCCTGCATATCAAAAATTTTTAATTATATCATGTTATCCCATTAATTTTGCCCAAATTATTCATTTACAAGACCCAAATATTAAGCCTCACGTTTGTCACTAATTTCTGTTACATTTTTTTCAGACACAACTTACATATTCACGAAACTCTTGTTTTCTTAGTAAAGCTCAGTAATTCTCCACTATTTTAACATTTAAATATTATATTACATGCACATAATGAATAATGAGAAGAGACTTTGTAATGAATAGCAATAACTTCCTGCCCACTAGGCCTTCTAGTGATTACTAACATAAGAGCAAGGATGCAGTTTATATCTTATCTTGGCTTACCAACCAGAGTACATCTCTTGGTTTCTGCTAAGAAAACTACAAATTTAGATTGCTTACACTCTTTTCTAGCCTATCTTTATCAAATATTTTGAAGTTATGTTAATTTTTTTTAAATGTTATAGGTTATCTTCAACAAAACACTTACATTTTTCCTATCAACTGTAGTTGCAATATTAAGCCTTACTCATTTAAAATGAAAATATTTGCCCTCTTGCCAGTTACTCCAGCAATTCTCTCCATTTTTCACATCCCATTCATTTGTTGCACATTTCCTTTTATGTTGTGTAAGATAATATGTGTACTCTGTGTATGATTAGAATTAAAACACATGCTTTATTTTTAGACTGTAATACAGTAAGCATTGCCAAATATTTTGCCTTTTTCTATGTGCCAATTATCACAACACATAGGTTAATCAAAGAGAAATGCTCTTGGTTTCAAAGTCAAATTGACATCATTATTAACATTATTACTATCAATAATTTCTTTTATATTTTTCTTATCTTCTTTCTGCTTTCTTTTTTCTTAAGTGTTTTTGTGTTTTTATTTTAATTGTTTTATATTTATTTAAGTCATTATTGAAAATAATTTCTTCCTGCAGTTTTCTTTGTGCATATGGACAAAATATAAATAATAGGCATTCCCTATCTTCAAGTTTATCTCAGTAGCATAGGTGATTCCTGATATTGCTTCATTCTAAGATTTTCTAAACCTGCCCTCCTGAGTTTAATTTATTGTGATCTGGATCTCGTGTATTTTTGTTGTTGTTGTTGTTGTTTTTCTCCCTCAAGAATTGTTTTCAGAAAAGATTTTTTTTTTAATTAGAATTTCATTTCCTTTCTAAAAAATATTTTTATTCTGCCCTCACATTTAGTTATTTGGATGTTAAATCTAGGTTCAAAATCATGTTCCTTCAGAACTTGGAAGCTGTTACTCCAATAACATCCGGCATCCAGTCTTCCTGATGAAAACTCTAATGCTGGGATAGCTCCTTTTAAATGTTTTTATTTTTTTCTCTTTTGATGTCATTAGGACATTGGTTTTCTGATTCAATCTCTCAAACTTTATGATTCACACATTTCTTGGTGTAAATTTCCTATGAATAAGTTATCTTTCTGGTATTGATGAGCTTATATCTTTCCCTGGATCTGGGAAATTTTCTTCTCTTTCTCTATTTTTTTCGCTGATAAGTTCTTCCCTCCTTATTTATTTGTTTATTTTCTCTCTTTTGGGGATTGTTTTTAAGTCAAACATTTAGCTATTCCTCTATAATTTTCTCTCTGACTTTTATGTCTATTTGTTATTTTTTGATTTTAAATAAATCTTTTACATTTAGCTTTTGCAATTTTTAGGCAAACTTTTTTTTCGTTTGCTAAAAAAGGAATATAAGTGCCCTTTTCTGTTCTCTGATCATTCTTATGTCATAGAATACATCTGTATTATAGATGTAAAGGTTTCTTGAATACCTCTGTAAATACATTTTAGAGAGGTTTAGTTAGTTTGTTTTGTATTACATTATATTCTTTTCCTTGATCTGTTTTCTCAGAGTCTAGCATTCTGTTTGCCATTGTGATCTTAGACATTCATGCTGCTGATTTTACTTATATTTTGGATGAATAACTGAATATATTGTAGGATTTCCTTGGTTGTCATGCATATCTTTTCCTCTCTGCAATGGAATTCTCATGGTAAAGTCTGTGAATGTGGGCTGAATGGGCTTCCTTACTACAAGTAGAATGCCTTAGGACTCCCTATATCTTGAAGAAGAAACCTTGCTATTTTTCCAGAGGCAGAAGTTTCTATACCAGAAATCTTAGCTCTCTCCACAAGATTTTAATTATTCAATTAGATTGTGATTTTATTTAAACAAAACTAAAAACCTCATGAGGGAAGAATTGTAGAGATTCCATAATTTTTCTTGAATAAAGAAAGGCTCCTTGGATTTTTTGCAAGTCTAGTTAATTTGCAGAGCTCTTTATAAAGTGGATTTAGGCAATTTTATGACAGTCTTTTTCTTACTTTTGTAGAGAAGCAGATTTTCTGAATTTTTTGCTCCATTTTTCCAGAAGTCCTACCCATAATTTATTGCTTATTGCTACTTAACAAAAATTTCTGTAGTTTGAAAGTTAAGCTGTGTTCTGGTTTATATTCCTGTGCAATAAATCACTCTAAAACTTGTTGGCTTAAAGTAGAAAAAAAAAACACAACATTTTATTATGCTCATGAATTGTGTGTGACAAAAATTAACATTTTCTTTATGTCTGAAAACTCACCTGAGAAGACACAGCCTAGGAGTGATTTCATATTGGCTAACTCCTTCTTATCCTCCTTTGTGGGTTCCAGTTCTTCACATAGAATTATTTAAATCCTATTCCTTGGGATTTCAGACTTTACCACCTCGGTCTTGAAGCCTTTCATTGGGTGATTTTATCTCATTGCTTTAGTTAATGGCTTGACAAATCTATATTGGAAGCACATTTTTGTTTCTTGAGCTTTACACATGAATATAGCAGAAAAGTATAAACTTAATATGTCATAAATGTTCCTTTCCAAGATTGCTCCTCTGACTATATTTTCTAATGATTAATCACATTGTTAGGCAAATATTTCAAATAAGAAAACTGCAAGTTATCAATTTCTCTTAAACCTAAAATTCACTGAAACTCTTTGATTTCTTCTAAGTGAGACCTCTGTCCTAAATTTTTACACCATCCAGACTGTTGTTACAGGTTTAAGTAAGAAATACATTTGGTGGATACTTTAATTTCTGAATGTCAAGTTTTACTGATGCTTTATAATTCATAAGAAAGTTTATGTTAAAGTCATTTTAATATTATAAAAGAAATTAATATGGAATGTGGAAACTTGGAAACCCATTGAATTCATTGAAGACAAGGACAAAAACAGAAGTATTAAGTATTGAAGTATAAGATGAAAGAAGTTAAATAAAATTCTTGAGGACCAAGAGAGAAGACCCTTGGATTGGCAGCCTACATTTAAGATTGATTATAATAGTCAGCTCTGGATGTTAGAATTAGAAGTGACTTTTCTGTTATCCTTGAACATTTCTGTATTGTTCTAAATTTTCAAATTATTTTAAAATTTTAAAAACTCTTAAGATGCTTTTAATTTGCTTTTATCCTGATCATGAAATTATAAGTATATATGTAAAACAATATAATATTATAAAGAATAAATAAGTCGGTCATGAACCCATGTCTCCAACATAACTACTCTTAGGGTTTAGTGTTTTTCCTCCTGCTGTTTTTCCTTTTTGACGTATTTTTACATGGGTAAGGTGTTAACATATTTCATTTTACTCCCTTTTCAGTTTGGTTAGCTCTTTCTTAAAATTATTTTTATCAATCTTCTGTTATTATGTGATTAGCATCTGTATAACTCTATGTCCAAGAAACAAACACATTTATGTGGAAACTATGAGAAGGTACATAAACCATAATTTATGTTTAGTATCTCAAAGATCATATGGAAATAAATGTTTCTGTACTAGGCAAATAAATAGGTCAGAGATGAAGAGAAAAAGGACCAAAAGTCCTTTGTCACGTGGGTGGAGATAAACTTCTGCCAATTTAGTGAAGAAGATGCTACCACTCTTTTTTTCTTTATTTCTCTTGTACTAAGTCAACACTGAAGTCTCCAGACATGATATAATTGCGTAATCTAGAATGCCAGAGATCCATCACTTAAATATAGATTGATAGATAGCAAAAATTCATTTTTATTAATAATATTATTATGATGTAGTGTTATACAATGTTTTATAATTGTAATTTATTTTCGGTAGAGTTTAGTAGTGATTTTGTCAATGATTGGCTTTTGGTAGTCCCGTACCACACAGCAGGGGTTAACATCGCAGTAATAATGTACATATTCCCAGGTGTCGCATTCCGGCTTGCAGGCACCACGAACAAGTTGACATTCTCTTTTTCTCTCTGCAACTTCTCTTGTTTTTATCTGTGGAACTAAGAAAAAGTAGCTGTGAACCTAAGTCCAGATTTAATATCCTTAGATACAGAGATGAATAAACTCTTTAAAATGTAGAGTTAAACCATTTTGTTCCTGAAATCATGCCCAAGCAACTCTATTAAATTTTTCCCTCTATCAGCCGGTATAATATACTTATTTATCCAACAATACTGCTTTTGTCACCAACTTTTTAAATTATCATTTTGTAAATAGAACATTTTTAAATATCTAATTTTTGTATGCTTCCTCAAGAGTAAAGAGAAAAAGACATGGAAGAAATAGTCTACATGTTTTGTTTTCTAAATAATCATCCACCTCTAACCCCTTTTCTCTCTACCCCTACCAATCATTAGGTTGGCTGTAAAAAGCTTAATTTTGACAGTAGCTACAATATCACTTGGTAAAATTGATTTTGAAACAGAAGGCAGTAGGAAGTATCTAAAAAATTAGTGTCATCACACAAAACAACAAGATAAATACGTTTAATTCTACATCTCAGGGAAATTTTTTTTTTATTATTTTCTCATCTACCAGTTCTATTCATTTCTTCCTCCATGAAAAAATAAATTGCCTTATAAGGAGGTCATATGAAATCTCCTAAGAATAATGTATTTGTTTCTATTATTTTCAGAGTAAAGCATTTATAAGAATATTTTGCCCTTTGTATCTTTTCTATAATAACAAATATTACCTGATGGACCACAAGACACAGTGAAGACAAAGGTCAGAAAAATACAAAGTATCTTCATTGTTGATGCAGTTACACTTGAGAGAAGTTGGGACAGAGCTCAAAATGTCTCGGAGTTGAGCTAGTCTTTGGTAAAAGAAAGATGGGCTCTTGTTTTTATAGCCTTCTTGGCATGATTACAATTCTGATTAATGCTGCCTTTCCTGATTGAGTGCATATTCATGTAAGTATTTTGAAATAGCAAACAAGTGTAGTAGAGAGTTTAGTGCTGTTACAACCTCGGTGAGCCAAACATGAATTCATTTCATTTTTGTAACAAGGGGGTTAAAGTATTCTTGGTCAGTAAATAATTAAAAGCACATAATCAATATCATTTACATTTTCAATACATGCTTTTTTGAGTATTTATTATATACCAGGGGCTGTTAGTACTTTATATGGATTAATTCTCATGACAAATTCTATAACATTGGAACTTCTTGATTTCCAGTTGAGAAAACTGTGATGCAGATTATCTAATGGCTTACAAATTATATATGTAGTCATTGGTGGAACAGAGATTGATTATCAGGTTATATGATGACAGAGCTCTTTCTCTCAGCCTCCACCCTCCTCATTCTCTCAACTGTGTGATGGGTTTCCATCATGTGTATTCTCTGTACACATGGCCTGAACCATACACTGTTTCTGGGACTCAATTTTTCTATAAATAGAAAATAAACATTTCTATATCACTGTTTTAATACTGTTATATTAGCAATTATCATAGTTGCACTATAAGAATAATCAGTATCATTATTTACATGCCATGTAATGATAACTCAGTCATGAGATTATCTTATTAATAGTAGACAGCAGTGTGTTAAGAATCTAAAAACTAGATTTAGATAGGGAAAACCAATCTTGGGGTCTGGTTCTCAGTTTACCATCTGTATATTTGGAATAAATATTCATCTATCTAAGCCTTAGGATTCTCTTCTTCATGGCCAGATTGGTAGGACCAATCATATTCAGATTTTTCATAGCAAGGATAAGTAGAAAACATGTAAAAAAAAAAAATTAATAAGTAATTGATAGATGAATTTAAACAATTTGGTCCACTTTCATAAATCTAGAGCTGGGTTTTTAAATTCAAAAAGATGTATCCTTACAACTTAATGATATTATATTATCATTAGATGAGATCATAATTTATATTTATATTTATACTTAATTTATATTCTAACTCCCTCTATCATTGAGGGAAACAAACTAGAAATATATTCTGTAATCTGAGTTTAAAAAGCAGCAGTCCAGTCCTCTTGTCTTTTGTGTACTTCATTCCTCATTCAAAATGTACCTATGTATTTATAGCCAGACCACGAAAAATCTATTTTCTCAATATTTTCTCCCTATAAAATGCTAAAAAGAACACTTTGAACTGTTGGAGATTTAATAAGACTAATTGAATATAAGCAGAGAAAGATAGCAATGGCAAATTTTAAAAAGCAGGCAGTATCATAGTGACTGCGTACATAAGAAAATGACCTTGGACAATAGGGCCCATTTTTGCTTGAGTGCTACCATGTCCAATTTATCTGTATAAAATAAGCCACTTCCATTGAGCTGGCCCATCAGCTAAACTCATAAATTGCATATTTTCCCCTATCTGTTTAAAAGTGAAGTTGTGTCAAATTATGTCTGAATCACACTGAACAAAGGTAAGGGTCTCACTTCTCCCAGGAAGATACATAAGTAGAATCAAACAAGATGCATAGAAAGCAAGTTAATTGAGTTATTTATTGCTTATAATGGGTATCTTATGGTGTAATAGGGAAGAAATCCAGATTCTAGATTTCTATTTACAAAATCATTTTTATTTGTTTCTTTTTGTTTTTTAGGGAGAAGAGACAAAAACAGAGAAAACTGGGTGAGAATGAGATTGAGGTTGTGATTAAAGGGTTGTGACTTTTTAGTGGAGAAAGACAGAGGCAAAAATAAAGAAAGTCAGTTGAGAAAGAGATCAGTGTTGTGATTAACGGAAAAAAGAGGAGGTACAGAGAAAATTTTTAAGAATAGAGAATTGACCTGAAGTGTGTGAACTAAATAGTAAGGTGGATGAGCCCTCATATTTCTACTTAATTGAATCAGAATTTCGGAGTTTGAGATTTTTTTTAAAGTTTTATCTTTCTTCTTACGATGTTAATCATAGGTGGTAATTGTATAGTTTAGAACTGCAGATAAGGATTTTTGGAGAGGTAAGTTCTTTGTAAAAGAGAGGGTGGTTAGGCTTTACGGATGTTCGGCTGAGAAATGCCTATGAGGGGAACTTTTCCAGGCCAAGAGGTGGATGTAGGGAATACAAGCAAAGGGTATGATGCTGAGAAGACAGATGATCAGAAGAATGTACCAAATGCAATGCTATTCTCCTACAAGAGTTGCCAATCAAAATTTTGATACTTTCTTTAAGTCTTCTGCATAAAGTATTGGTTTGTCAGTCAGTCACTGGGTCTCAGCTTTCACATTTTAGGAATAACAGCCTAAAACGACATATGGTCTCTTTGCAGAGTAAAACCATAATGCCGTTCCCATTCTTTGCTCTTCACTACCAGTTACTGCATTATTCCAACTCCTGCCCACCCCCAAATACAAAACACAGTATATTTCAATGAACTGATGGCCACAAAACTTTAAAACTAAAGTAAAATAATCTGTTATGTGACTAACTCTATATAACAGTGATATTGATTGGCAATTTAAGAAGTTTTCAAATCTGAAAGAATCGTACAACATTTATTATACAGATGAAGCTAATAAGAATTACTAAGAAGACACAAGATGGCATAGCCAGATGCCAGAGGCTGGATCGTCTGCCACAACTTTTACTTCCTTCCACTCCAAAAGCTCTTATGTAAGCTCCATTGTGGAGGGTTCATATATTTAGAATCCATGAGTCTGAAAGACTAAGCTTCTGTCATGCCTGATTCTGCTGCTAACAACTATTAAATGCTTGTTGCCTGCAGGTACTAGTTTACATAATTTACATGTGCTAATATGTTTAAACTCATGGGAGCCCTAAGACATAGGTATAATGTTTAGCCCCATTTTCACATACAAAGAAACTGACACAAAGAGATTAAGTTATTTATCCAAAGTCAGTCAGCTTACTGGTAAGTGGTGAAACTGGAATTAAACACATTACATTTTCAGAGCCCACATGCTTAACCATTATTACTACACACCTCAATCACTTGGGATAGTTGCCACAGAGTTCCAAGGAAACTTATATAATAATGGAAATATGTGGTTTCCAAGACAAAAGGAATATTGTAATTTATCTGTCCTCTCCATTCATCTTTAATTTTCAATTATTATGAATACATAACATTTGTACATATTTATGGTGTACATGTGCTGCCTTTATACAAACATACCATGTATGATGATCAAATCAGGGTAACTGGGGTATCCATCGCCTCAACCATTGATCTTTTTTGTGTGTCAGTAACGTTCCAATTCTACTCTTTTCATTGTTTTTAAATATATGATAAATTTTATTAACTATAGTAAGTCTATTGTGCTACCAAACACTACTTGTTATTCCTTCTATCTAACTGCATTTTTGTACTTATTAGTCATTCCCTTTATTCCCCACCTCTTTACTGTCCTTTCCAGCATCTGGTTTAACTTTTCCTAAGATCTCACATATGAGTGAGGATGTGCAATGTTTGTATTTCCGTGGCCTATTCCACTTAACATAATGTCCTCTAGTTCCATCCTTGTTGATGCAAATAACAAAATTTTATTCTTTTTTCATGGCTGAGTGGTATTCTATTGCCTCACCTTTTATTTTTACAGCTGAGGGACACTACTAAAAGCAGAAAGTTTGAAGAGAAACCACTGGTGGGAGTTTCTGTTTTTACGACAATTTAGAACAACCTTGGAGAATAGTAGCCCCTCACCTTCCCTTTTATCCCAACAAGTATGTTTTGTAATTTGGGTTGAGTCTTCTCTGACACACTTCTCTGACACTCCATTGGAAAGAACTACTGCATGTTCTGTATTCTCACTGAGGACAAGCAAAAACAATTTCTCATGTGGAACTCTAGCCTGACTGGTTGTTCTTTCTCTATATTAAGCCATGAATGGTCATCGAAGGCAATGACATAAACCTTGAATTTTATCAGCGTTAACAATAACCATTGTAATGTATGATCTGGTGAAAAAAAAACTGTTCAGCTTCTGTGAGTTTATGTGTTTCATCCTGATTTTGGTGAATAAATTTTACAGCTTATCAAATGTATTTTTTGTATTATGTTATTAAACATGAATCATTTTTTAAAAGAAGTCACACATGAAAGCATTGATCATGAGTGATTTTCCCACAGTCATACAACACAGTTATTGCAGAATCAAATTTGGCTGCCTTAATAATAATAACAACAATAAAATCTTAGTGCAGTGGATATGTTTCAGCTTTGTCATTCCAGTAATTATCTATTCCAGTGTGAAAGAAGATGTCTGTCTCCCATGATTCCAAAAATATCCTGAAGCTCAGGGCTTTAAATTTGCAGTGTTAGTGAAGGGTGGGTGGTAAGAAAGAGGAAAGAAGGGTAAAGACATGAAGTTTTAAGTGTACAGATTAATATATGGTGAGAAAGATAATATAAAAGAAAACTATAGCAAAGTAGGCAAAGCCCGTTGTAGTTTTAGCTATTTATACAGTGATTTCAAAAATACTTATTTGAAATTGTCTTCAGTAACCACTGCTTAGCAGAAATTTAAACAATGCTGTCTAATAAAAA
The DNA here is from genome assembly GCF_002776525.5 of Piliocolobus tephrosceles. NCBI lineage: Eukaryota > Metazoa > Chordata > Mammalia > Primates > Cercopithecidae > Piliocolobus > Piliocolobus tephrosceles. Next base: position 119,016,326 of record NC_045438.1, on the reverse strand, counting down.
TGTACTTCATATGTTATTACTTATTACTTCTTAATGTCTGCATTTGTTAGGCTATCACTGAAGTTGGTAGTTTAGGAAAGATGGCATTCTGTAACTGTTACAATATGATTACATTTTGGTATCATGTACTCAGTAAATAATATCAAACTAAGGAAATTAATGTCACTGTAGATTTAAACTTAAATTTTAAAAATAGAATGTTGATTATTCTGGTGCACATTATTATAGTAATAATTGTTATTTGCCTCCTCTTCCTACTTCTGAGCTTTAAAGTTATAGATCATAGATTCACAATAGTAATTAGATATTTATTTAACATGTTTTGCATATGATCTACTTTTGTGGGTCAATTCAAATTTTACCCAGATGAAGACTAATTTGCTCATGGAATCCATGTTATTTAAATCTCACTCAACTGCAATCTTTCCTTTCCTTCAGAGGGGGCAAACCTGCACTTGTATCCCTGAACTTAAAACAAAGTTTTTTAACAAAGAAAGTGACACTTTAGAGAAAATGGATTTCATAATATTTAATTCAGTTTCTAATCCTAAGGGATCAGAGACTAATTCATAAGGAGCTGTTATCTATTCTTTTCTCTTTTTGGGGGTATATAGAAGTTAATGAGGGGGAACTTATGCTCAGCTTTCCAAAGTTTAAAAAAGTAATTGTAACTTACTACTTTAAATATGTTTTGTATAAGGGAGAATGATAAGATAAATATCCTAAAAGAGCATATAAACTGTAGCCACAGGATAATCTTTATAACCACCTTTTCTCTTTTTGTATTTTTTATTTAACATAAGGCTTGGTTCTTGCTAGATTCCCAATAGGGAATAATGAATATTTAATTAGCATTAACTAAATATTGGTTACTGCTTTAACATTCTACAACTATTATCTTATACATAATAGCAACCTTATGATTCAGGTACTAGTTTTACTGTCATGATTTTGCAGTGGTGTGATTGAAACTTAGAGGCGGCCGGGCGCGTTGGCTCAAGACTGTAATCCCAGCATTTTTGGAGGCCGAGAGAGGTTGCGACGTGCCCAGATCATGCCACTGTTCTCCATCCTGGGCGACACAGGGAGACTCTGTCTCTAAAAAGAAAGAAAGAAACTTAGAGGCATTCATTTAATTACTTGTTCAAAGTCACTGTACTAGTAATGACCATTGCTGACATTAGACTCCAAAGCAGTCTGATTCTTGAATCCATGTTCTTATCAAACACACTATAATCAGTGAATTTGTGCATGAATAAATTTCTGAAAGGCAATAATGAGCTTCTCTAATGTCTTTATAGACCTGTTTATAGCAAAGCTTACAGCTATTTAAACTTCGGTAAATGGTAGATGACTGATGGAAACTAAAAATAAAAGATGAATTCATGCCAGAAATAGCAGAGAGATTAATTAAATCAGTGGTTCTCTGAACTTGACAATTTTTAAAATCACTTGGAATGATTAAAAAAATACACACCCTGAGCAACACCCCTGAATGGTATCATTATATTGTTTGGGAGGGGTGGTCTAGAAAACTACATTTTAAAATATATGCCCCCATCTCCATCATTCTGACATTTACCCAAGTCTAACAGCACACATTTAGTCACACTCTATTTTTGTTGGGCATGAATTCATCTACATCATTTCTTCCACTTAAGTCTCTTCACTTCCCTTCTAATTAAGTGATGCCTGGAATGCAGACTGTGGCATTTTCTTCATCCCACCAAGCTCCAGAGAACGTGAATATGCATGTGATTGTGGACAGACCACCTGAGTACGTAAAAAAAGTAACAGTGTCCTTTTTACTCCTCTCTGGCTGTGTGCATTGGGCAAGGTGCATACCCTTTCTAAGCATCAGCTTTCTTGGGGGTACTGGGAATAAAATTAGTCATCTAGAAGAGATGAAGATTAAATTTTGTAAGGTAAGTAGTTGGTACCTAAACTAATGCTTCTTCCCTTTAAATTCTAACCCTCTACATTTGACTATACTAATAGCTCCAGGAGCCTTAAGCCAGAGTTCTATCAGAAACTTTCTTCCTTTGATATTTCCTTATGCTTTGTGAGTCAGAAAACTACTTATGAAAGAAATTACGCATGTGCGTGTATACAATAGTGTATACTATATTTACAGTTGGAAAAAAAGCAAAAAAAAAAGAGTAGGAATAAAACAACTAAAATAGTTAAAAATATCTGAAAATGTTTGTCTATATTGTCCACAATCCTTACAGAAATATGTCCCTTGCTGATGCCACATGTGAAGCATAATTTTTCTTCACTTCTCCATAATATGAGGAACTTACATTGTTAAAAATGACCACAAGCCATATGACATCTGAGAAAATAGCATCTAATACGAGCTCCTATAGGTAAGAGTTTACTTTTAAGAGCTAAAACTAAAGAACAGAGTTTTCAATTGCATGCTTGCATCACTTTGAAAGTGGTCCACAGACTCTCATAAATGAAGGAACAAGATTTATAAAGTATTTCCAGGGACCCTTTAATACAATTCCCTACTTATGAGCATCTACACCCTTGATAAGTCACCTTCATCTGGTACCTTTTGATTAAATGAACTGTTTAGACTATAGAATGAGCCTTTTCTTTGACATTAGAAAGGTCTGGGTTTGAATTTCAGGCATGTTTTTACCACCCAAGTGATCTTTTTAAAGTCCCATTTCTCATCTATAAAATGGTGATTGTAACATCAAACTTATTGAATTGTATTGCATATTAAATAAGATTATGCATGAACCTGATAAAAAAGCAGTCATTAATAATTTTTTAAAAATACTGAGTTCTTACTCTATGTAGGCACAACTTGACACTCTAGAATACAGCAGTAAGTGAGAAAGACATGGTCATAGCCCTTGTAGGGTTTACCACAAGTGACATGAGTCACACAATAACCAAGTAAATTAGTTATTTCAGATAAAATTACCCTGCATAAAATTCAACAATGTGTTAGAAACGAGAGTGATTATCAAGAAAGGCATTATCATAAGTGATCAAAGATAATTTCTACCATCCTAAGAAGAAGGTGTCCAACAAAGAGTGTCTCCATGCAGAGAGACCAAGCTAAATGTTTCTGAAAGCATAATGTGTGTGAAGAAGAAAAATCAGGCCAGTGAGATAATGTTTAGTGAGCAAAGGGGCAAGTGGTAGGGGTGAGGTCAGGGAATGAATCCCACAGGGCATTTCACTCCACGATGAAGTGATGGATTTTATAAGTTAGGTGGATGCCATTTGAGTGTTACAAATTCTGGAACAATCAGGAGGGGAGTAGAAGTAGAGTCAGGCAGGGAGGTGATTTTGAAGACTCCTGCAGGGTTCTATGAGGGAAAAGATGGTAGCTCGGATAAGTTGTTTATCTGAGCTGATTATCCATTTCTCCCTTTGCTCTTAACCGTCCCCATGGGTTTGCTAGGTTCTCCTCACTGTGAACCTGCCCAAACTTTTGTCTCTCACATCTGACCACAATTGAGAAGTGCCTGTCCCAATGTTCTGACCTATTATCTGATCATTAATCATTGATACCTATCTGGTGTTTCCTCCCATTTTCTGGTCAGCCTTGAGTTGAACTCTCTGTGCCTTCTAAAGGAACAATTCTATAATAGGATATGCTGAGCTATGTGGGAGTTTAGAGCCATGGGATTTTCTTTTATCTCACAATAAATGTGCACTTTAAGGTACATTTGCATCCCCCAACTATGTTACCGTCTTATACAGAGGAAGAAACAGAAACTCTCATGGGGAATATTTCTGGTTAGCTGAGAGATGAGTAAACACTACACAGAAAAATGATGAGAATAAACACTTGAGGAAAAAGACAGAGGGGAGAGAGAAGAAAAGAGAGGAAAAGATAAGGAGGAAAGAAGAGAGAAAGATTGATTAGTGAAAGGATGCAGTTTTGATGTCACTAAAATAGTGTTTCCTGAACTGTGGCATGCACATAAATCACCTGGGTTCTTGTTAAAACGCAGATTCCAGTTCAATAAGCCTGGGGCAGGGCAAGGATAACCTTTTTTTTTTAAAAAAACAAGCAAGTTTGTAGTAGAAATGCTCCTGGTCTCTGAAGCACACTTTATGTAGTGAGTATGTAGTGAGGCCCTAGAGCACATCATTTAAGCAGGTACTTACACTATCACAGTTGTGCTATTGGTCCTCTCACCAGTACGTATACAGAGAAGATAGCCCCAGAATGTGGTGACTAGAACATGTTAGAAGTGCATTGTTGCAGTGATAACTATTCTTTCATTCATCTTCAATGTATGTTTTTGTTATGGTGGAAGTTGGGATGAAAGCAGAAATAAGAGCATGCATTTTGGTTATGCAGTTTTTAAAAAACTGAAGTTCTGCAGTTAGTTTCACTTTCAATCAGTGAAGTGAGTGGCAGTTCAGAGAAAAAAAAATCAATTAGGGAAGGATGCAGCTCTCTTAGGCTATTCCCTCTCATAAGATACAAATTAAAATGTTTAACAAGAATATGTGTTAGAAAAGAGTTACGACCAGTATAAATAAAACTGAATGATTTAAATTTAGGTTCAGATTTCAGTTTAGAGTTAAAAATATAAAAAATAAAGAATTACTATTTTACCCATAAACTTAGGGCTACCAGTCACACCTTACAACCTCTTTCAACCTTGATGTTCTCAGTCACAAGTTTGGTAATGTTCTGCTGAATTAATCATTAACTTTTTGTCAGTACTATTTTACCAGCCCTATGTTTACTTGGATCATACATAATAATCTGGAAATTACTTCAAGAATACCCTTCTATAGTTTTCAAGAAAAATTCCGATAAATATGTTACACTTATTTGAAGAAATATGTACCAAAAAGATGGCAAACATTAGAAATACCAATTTCCTGGTGGGTTGGTGGACTTTCTTAAAACAGGAAACTGAGATTGTATATATAAAACTCTTTAGAGTTTGAATGAGTTATTCCTTTATAATTATAGTTGATTCACTAAATCTTAGAAGCTAATTGCATCTATCACTTATCGAGGAGGAGTATAGCTGAAAAAATTTCACCAGCATGGTTTAAAAAAATTAGAGAATCTGTATGCCATCATTCAAGTCTTGGTATTTTTCAAGACTGTTAAGTTTCATAATGATTTCATGGGAGTGAAAAACCCTGAAACTCTAGTTTTTATTCAGACAACTTTATTAACTGTTTTTAAAGTATCTCCCCAGCTTTCATAGTTATTTGTAGAAATATAATAAAACAATGTGGGTGAAATTTATTGAACAATTTGTCTTTCTCCCATGGACATTCTACTTTTAGACACCCAGCCCACAGGTCTCCCACGTCCCCTGCAGAGTCTGCTGTGGCTTTTGTGTTCTGCTTGATGGCCATTATATTCTCTTTTGAAGTGGCTAGTAGGTCATCGCCACCTTGTGACTTCACTCACAACTTTGTGGTTTGCTCATGGCTCTGAGGTTCACTGCTATTTTAATGATTTTGCACTTGTTACCTCATAATGGGGATTATGTTCTGCTCCGTGCTTCTGTTGCTGTCATTGCTTCTCCAGCTGAAATCTATGCCCCTCTCTCCTGAACAATTTGATGACTCATTTTTCATGGTCTCCAGATGGCATATCAAACATATACTCTTCTTTTTATACACATCCCTAGTGTGACACTTATAATCTTTCATGTCACTATCCCAAACAATGTTTTCTTCCGATCCTCAGTCTTGCATGGAACTACATGACTGTGGCTCTACAGCTCTTGCAGGGGTTGGTTGTACGTTCTCTCCTTCCCTTCTTACTCATATCACTCTAGCTTCATTTTCTTCTTTTGTCTAATATGTAGAGCTGTCTCATTCTAGAGAGAATTCTACATAATTTTAACTATTTTAAAAATTAATTCTATTTAAAACTTCTGTGTATTCACAGCAGTAAGAGCTCTAACTTAGCTCTCTCTGCCACATTATTAGATTTGAAAATCTCTGAAGTTTTTTTTTTTTTTTTTGAGCTATAATTCTGCCCAGTGAAATAAAGTCTCAAGCATGGTGTTGGAAGGAAACTTAAAATCTATCTATCTATCTATCTATCTATCTATCTATCTATCTATCTATC